>NC_053389.1:410833648-411133648 GCF_905171765.1 Bufo bufo | reverse complement strand
GGTCACACAGCTGTGCTGTGGACCCCAGACACCCGATTTAGGGTGATGAAACCCAAAACTTTTTTTTTTTTTTTTAACTAAACTTTTCCTGAATATCCCTGCCTAATCTAACCTGTCCCTAACCTTTCCCTAAATACCTTGGTGAAGGTGAAGGGGGTGCTGGGCACAGATGGGGGTGCTGGCTCTGGAGATCCGTGCAGCGCTCCTCTCTTCTCGGCTCACAGACACAAAAGGAGGAGGAAAGGAGCGCTGCAATAATTTGAATGGCCCGCCCACCCCTTCAGCCAATGAGAGACGATCCTGAGAGGTGATGTCACCATCACCTCTCAGGATCGCAGGATGGTGATCCGTGGTGTATTATCACACCACCGATCACCATCCTGTTCCGGGTTATCGGTTTCCCAGAGACCCGAATAACCCGGAAACGCAGAAAAACCGCAGGTCTGGATTGACCTGCGGTTTACTGCGATCGCCGACGCGGGGGGGGGGTCACTGGACCCCCCCACGCATTGTCCCAGGGTGCCTGCTCAATGATTTGAGCAGGCACCCAGTTCGGAACTACACATGACGTACCTGTACGTCATGTGTCCTTAAGTACCGGGACATCATGCCGTACCGGTACGTCATGTGTCCCAAACAGGTTAAGGACTCGGACATCAGGGCGTATAGGTACGCCCTGTGTCCGTAAGAGGTTAAAGACGCAGCATCTGCCATACTATTATGTCTGATGTCGGGAAGGGGTTAAATTTCTTTCTACGCTTCCTAGACTTATTGCCTTACAAATTACATTCTTGAGACACTGAGGAATCACAATTGGATTAAATTTTTTCTAGAAACCAGTTTCCATTTACCATTTGTAATTAGGCATCTCTGTGTTATAGTCAAACTACTGAATGCATTGCACATTGCTGCAAAATAACAGGTAGATACAGCAAAAGAATTTTATATCAGTAACTCAAGTTACACCATGTTACTGAAGGTGTTGCTAGAAAAAATTGCATTGTCACACCTATGTTTTAGTGAATGCGTGTTATTACTCGAAAAAAGTGTTCGATATTTTACCACAAGAAAATGGCAACCATAACACCATTATCATAGGCATGTTATTGAATATGTTGTATATTGCTGACGGATAATTGGTACATATAGCAAACACATTTTACATAATTAATGCAAATTATAACTGTCACTGAAGGCATTACGGCATCAGAGCATGTATTTCAAAGATGTTTCACTGCAAAAAATTGCATTGTCATACACATTTTAGTAAAGTTTTACAAGAAGTGTTTAGTAATGTTTTACACGAAAATTGTATTATTACCATTGTAAATTGTCAATACCAGTGTGCAATGTGTTTGTGGAAGGGGATGGATTTGGGACATTTAATTCCACAGGTGTCTTTAAATTACAGGAAAAACACTTACATTTTTGCTAGTACTATCTAATAATCAGACCCATACCCATGACTTTTCATTTATAGACCTCATAATAACATTTCTGTAATACGGAAGGGTTCAAAACAAAATAATCAGTCCTTGTCATCCAAGAGCCATAATGTGGATTGTAGCAGCACAAGGTATCTGGCAAGAAGTAGTAGTAGTAAGCAACAGTTCTCCCTGGGTTTGTAAATGCCCAATGTTATCATTAAGAAGAAAGAGGATGAAATTGGATGGCTCACTCCTCCTCTCAGTCACAACAAGATGATGTGGAGGTGACTTATGAGTCCGACACCATGTCTTGTCACGTGGCAGAGAAAGTGGTCCACTGCTTGCAATTCTTGCGGTAAGGTGCACGTCTGGCCGACTAGGTCAATGTTTTTTGAGATGAGGCAGCCCCACAGCAAGAGGGCCAGGTCGTATTAACAACTCCATGTTTGTGTCGGTCTGGTTCACACCAGGCACTTATCCGCCTCTTTCACATCCTCCTCCTTGGACATTGTCCCATCTCAGCAGAAACAAGGCAGAGCCTCAGTCCCCCTCCTCTCCCTCCTATCATATGTGTAAAGTGAAGCAGTGCCATGCCATGTTACAGGTGATGGGCCTGGGTGACAGTAGCGACACAGCTGATCACTTGCACGTACTGTACATCAAGCAACCAACATTCTGCTAGCTGTATCCTCACTAACTCCAACTGTGCAAGGTGGTCAGTGACAATGGCAGGGACATTGTGGCCTGCTGCATTTGGGGGAAATAACACATGCTCCCTGCATGGCGCATGTGATGAATCTAGTTATGCAATGCTTTTTGAAAAAGTACACTGGCTTTTAGAGGGTGCTGGCCATCTACAGGAGACTGTCCTCACATATTAACCTTTATGTGCAGAAGGGTCTGTAGTTACACTGTTTGATCTATGATGTACCAACTCTATGGAATTTCACCTTGCAGATGTTAAAGCACCTGTACGAGCAACAAAAAGCCATTAATTATATTGTCATTCACAGACCACCTCAACAGGTAGCATGTTTTGAGGTCAGGCAGTTGCAGCTCATCAGAGATGCCTGTCATGTACTGAAGACCTTTGAATAGGCCACAACATTTCTCAGTAGGGATAACTATTGAATGAATTATCTCATCCCCCTGATATTTATCTTAAAGGAAACATTCATGCTGATGCAATAAGGGGTGGCGGTAGAAGAACAGCTAACACATTTCCTTGGCCACTATTGGGGACCCACATGGAGAATGTCATCTCAGAGAGGGTTTTCAGCAGGTGGCATTGTGACAACCAAACTTACCAGTTGTCCTCCGCCAGTGTACAAAACATCACGTTTGGCAAAGTGAACGAGGCATGTATCTATGAGTATTTTTACTTGTATACTGCTCCAGCTTAGGCCAATGAATAGATCTGCCCTTGCTGATTATTTACCATCCCTGCCACTGTCTGCCTACCTACCCTCATGTTCTGTACCTAATGGCTGCTGCTGCTTCCACCATCATGCATCTGCTGCTATCTGCCTGCCTACCATCATATTCCATACCATATGGCTGCTGCTAACACTGCCACCACTACCGCAACTACTGCTCCCCACTAGAAGAAAAAATGACTTGTTCTCATCAGCGTCAAAAGATGACTGTCCATATTTATACATGTACAAGTGCTAATTGTAAGAAGAAAGAGTGTACGAGCCTGAAAAGAATCCATTTTAATTAGGGGCAGCAGTACAGTGTGGATGTTGAAAGGGGAGGGTAATAACGTCATGTGGTCACAATAGCAGTGACAGCAGTAGCAGCACAGCATGGAACAGACAAGGGAGTATACACCCTGTACAGAATTATTAGGCAAATGAGTATTTTGACCACATCATCCTCTTTATGCATGTTGTCTTACTCCAAGCTGTATAGGCTCGAAAGCCTACTACCAATTAAGCATATTAGGTGATGTGCATCTCTGTAATGAGAAGGGGTGTGGTCTAATGACATCAACACCCTATATCAGGTGTACATAATTATTAGGCAACTTCCTTTCCTTTGGCAAAATGGGTCAAAAGAAGGACTTGACAGGCTCAGAAAAGTCAAAAATAGTGAGATATCTTGCAGAGGGATGCAACACTCTTAAAATTGCAAAGCTTCTGAAGCGTGATCATCGAACAATCAAGCGTTTCATTCAAAATAGTCAACAGGGTCGCAAGAAGCGTGTGGAAAAACCAAGGCGCAAAATAACTGCCCATGAACTGAGAAAAGTCAAGCGTGCAGCTGCCAAGATGCCACTTGCCACCAGTTTGGCCATATTTCAGAGCTGCAACATCACTGGAGTGCCCAAAAGCACAAGGTGTGCAATACTCAGAGACATGGCCAAGGTAAGAAAGGCTGAAAGATGACCACCACTGAACAAGACACACAAGCTGAAACGTCAAGACTGGGCCAAGAAATATCTCAAGACTGATTTTTCTAAGGTTTTATGGACTGATGAAATGAGAGTGAGTCTTGATGGGCCCATGGCTGGATTGGTAAAGGGCAGAGAGCTCCAGTCCGACTCAGACGCCAGCAAGGTGGAGGTGGAGTACTGGTTTGGGCTGGTATCATCAAAGATGAGCTTGTGGGGCCTTTTCGGGTTGAGGATGGAGTCAAGCTCAACTCCCAGTCCTACTGCCAGTTTCTGGAAGACACCTTCTTCAAGCAGTGGTACAGGAAGAAGTCTGCATCCTTCAAGAAAAACATGATTTTCATGCAGGACAATGCTCCATCACACGCGTCCAAGTACTCCACAGCGTGGCTGGCAAGAAAGGGTATAAAAGAAGAAAATCTAATGACATGGCCTCCTTGTTCACCTGATCTGAACCCCATTGAGAACCTGTGGTCCATCATCAAATGTGAGATTTACAAGGAGGGAAAACAGTACACCTCTCTGAACAGTGTCTGGGAGGCTGTGGTTGCTGCTGCACGCAATGTTGATGGTGAACAGATCAAAACACTGACAGAATCCATGGATGGCAGGCTTTTGAGTGTCCTTGCAAAGAAAGGTGGCTATATTGGTCACTGATTTGTTTTTGTTTTGTTTTTGAATGTCAGAAATGTATATTTGTGAATGTTGAGATGTTATATTGGTTTCACTGGTAAAAATAAATAATTGAAATGGGTATATATTTGTTTTTTGTTAAGTTGCGTAATAATTATGCACAGTAATAGTCACCTGCACACACAGATATCCCCCTAAAATAGCTAAAACTAAAAACAAACTAAAAACTACTTCCAAAAATATTCAGCTTTGATATTAATGAGTTTTTTGGGTTCATTTAGAGCATGGTTCTTGTTCAATAATAAAATTAATCCTCAAAAATACAACTTGCGTAATAATTCTGCACTCCCTGTATGTATGTATGGCTATTTAGGGATCGTAATAGTAGTATAGGTGGCTGTTTAGTAGTAATGGAAGTGATGGTCTGGGGATTAGCAGCAGGGAGTAGCTGCCGTGGCAGTGGTGGAGCAGCCATATGGTATGGAACATGATGGTAGGCAGTCAGGCAGCAGCAGTGGTACCGTCAACAAGGACAGATCAATTCATTGGCCTCAGGTGGAGGTATGTGAAAATCCTCATGGATCAGAGCCTCATTCACTGTGAGAAAAGTCATGTTTTGTACACTGTTGGAGGACAACTTTGTTTTGGTGTCACAATGCCTTTCACCATGCTGAATACCCTTGAGGTGACACAGGAGGCTTGAAAAGACAAGATAGAAAGAGAATACTGGTCCAATTTGGGCACCGAAGTCCATGGGATCAGCAGAATTTGTTTTTGAAGGCTGATAGAAACTTTATTACTGTGAGAGGAACATTGCTAATACATACTTTGACATGGCTCTGGCTAGCCGTATCTTAATTCTGTACCACTCAGCTGGAAATTACAGACATTTGCCAAGAACCTTATTGCCAGCCTTATTTTCTGCAGAGAGAGACTTCAGAGTGATAGAGGAAAGAAGTTCTAGAACCCCCATTCTGCCCATTCTACAATTCTATGCAAAGAAAGACCTATGTTTCTACTTTCTGCAAATGGCCTAGTTACTGACTCCACCACTTATCACTGGCCATAGCACCTACATACAACGCTCTTAACACCAAGGGCACCCCAACTACCATCAGGCAGGATCCCCAACATCAGGGTGTGCACTGAAGGAATAAAAGGTGTACCATCACTGCCCGGTTCTAGGGAGCATCAGTATGAGGTTTGCCACTGTGAATAACTGTTGCAGCCAGAGCCACTACCATTCCCATACTCTACTTTGCTTCTCCAGGGCTGTAGTAATTGATCTGCTAACATGGATATAACAGTGCAGTGTTTGCAGAGAAAAGTCTTTGAACTATGCATTTAATATCACTGGTCCAACAATGACATTTTTATAGTAAAATTTAATTGATACACACTGTCTGATGGCATAATGCCTTCGCTAACACAAATATACCAATGACGTGTTTGCTGTAAAATGTCTTTGAGCGATGCATTAAATAACATGGGCATAAAAATGGAGTTATTGCCTTAAAATGCTTTTACTATAATGTAAACCATTTAATAACGCGGCTATAACGCACTGAAAAAAATCTGCAATTGCTCAGCATTTGCAGCAGAATACTACTTGGGTGCTGTGCTGGCAATATGTGCAAACTAGAGATGTATTAAGCAGGTTATGACCAGCCCCTCACACCCTGAAATATTTCCCTTATCAAATTCCCTAAAATCTACAGAATTTCATCTCTCTCTCTCTAGTGTTCCTATCAAACTACAATGGCCTGTGTTTCTAATTGTTGTTGTTTTTTGGTCAAACACTGCCAGATACATCCTTCCAGGTCAGAAAATGAACATAATATGGCACTTCTTCTAGGTCAGTATAGGGATCTCCCTGCCTACTGCCTTCATGATTTGCTGACAAGGCTGTCTTTCAGCCTCTCAGCCAATCATGGCAAGTCCTCCCCCCTTCTTCCTCCCAGTGTCATGTAATCCTCCGTCTTCTTCCTCCTTCGTGGTTTTTCCTATCAATGTTAACAGTAAAATGATGCATCGGAAATGAATCGCATAAGCTTTAAGTTAGTTTGGCAGATTAATTTTTGTGAAATTCATAACGAATCTGATTTGTTTAGCATCGATTCACTCATGTCTCATAGGAGCCTTTTTGCAACAGTAACCTGTCTTTCATATTTCGATTCTAGTTGCTAAAAAGCTCTAGATAGTATTAAAAAGAAAGTATAAACCCAGTTCTCTGCACATGGTTAATAGCTGTTTGCCCTGGAGCATACTTATATATTCTTGTATTGCATCAATATGAGTCTGCATTTAAATGGGAAGAATTGTTATTGTCCTGACATCTATTGATTCTGTGGACTGATAAGCAAGATCAGAGATAGGTCATATGGTGCAAACTAGGTTACTATGAATGAAGCACTATTTGCAATGAACAGCAATATGCAAATCCAAAGTCAAGAGTAATGAAGTTTTTGAAAAACAGGTCTATATTTTTAAGAATTTGTAATAACAAAAGGTATCCATTCATTACATGCTACTGAGAAAAATGTTGAAATAGATGCATAGTTGTGGTTCACCTGATTAATACACTGTTTTTCTTTTGCTGATCGGAGGCTTCATTCCCGAGTTATGATACATTTTCTTAAAGGGAACCTGTCACCAGTTTTATGGTGTCCTAACTAAGGGCAACATAAATAAGTGACTGATTCTCTTAGCACAATGCTGGGTCACTTTCTTTAATTGACCCAGTCAATCTGCCAACATCTTGTATTGAAAAGCTCCAGCTGATAATGATGAGTCCTGAATATTCATGAGCTCCTGACTCTCCCCGCCCACCTGCTGCTAAATGACAGTTTTTTTCCATATGAATCAGCAGCAGGTGGGCAGGGGAGTGGCTATATCTCTGAATTAAATAAACGCTGGACTCAATGACATCACGCTGGACTCAAATCAGCTCATTAGCATGCGGCATGTGGCATCTTTGTGTGTATATTATGAGGTAACCATCTGCCACACCAGTAAGTGAATACATCTAAGGTACTTTTTAGTAGTTAATGATTGTATATAATTAGTTAGATTATAATCAAATATCCACATGACAGGTTCCCTTTAAAGAGATATTCCGGTTTTAATTAGTACATTTGTTTGTTTAGAGAATAGGTAGTTATACAATTTTATGATATATGTGTATTTAAAATCTTGCTCACAGCAACTTTATTATATTCACACAATAGCCTCTCTATAAATAAAAAAAATAAAATATTGATATATATATATTCCTATAAAATGCTTCCAGAGGAGATCTGAATAGGAGTAAAGATGGAGTCAGTCATGTGACCATGTGACCTTCAAATCTGTCATGTGATCTCTGGCATTCAGTTAACTGTCCAATCATCTAACAGGTTAATAGCAGTTTACTGAAATGCAGGACATATAGACACAATATTACTGCCCACAGCAGCATTTCATGTCTGTCAGTGTAGGAGCACATCTGACATTGTTCTCCCAAGGGGCGTTGCTAGGGTTTAAAAAGATCCGGGGCCCAAGCCCCAATGCATATGTGCCACATTCTCGAAGTATCTACGCTGCCCCCCTTCCCCACACACACACACGCCATAGCACTAAACACATATTTTACTTGCTGGATGGACATTACAGTCTGCGCTACCAAACATATAGGCCTATCCAGCACTTCAAACCTGTTATATTCATTGCCTTACAGGTTGTGTCTCTTCAAATGTAGATCAGACATCTTAGGTTCCTCACTTTTCTATTGTTATCATCCTTCCACCCTGCTACCCCAACAATATTATCCTGCAGCTGCCTCCAATACTTTGCCCGCTATGCTCCCCAATGCCCCCAAATTCTATACTGCAGAAATTTTACTACCATACATACAGTCCCCTATAGTAATATAAAAGTCCTACCAATAGCAATAATTCTTTTCCAGAGTGCCTATCTTTCCCACCCTTTAATGCCCTCCTGTGGTGCCTTCAATAGGTATAATGCTCACTGTAGTTCCATCAGTACTTATATTACCTTCCTGTAGTGCCCACAGAACTTATAGTCCATATGTAGTTACAATAAGCCCCAACATAGTGCCCCTAGTAGGTATAATGCCCCCTTCTTTGCTCTGAGTACTTGAAGAGTCTCCTTGTAGTTATAATAGTGTTGATCACGAATATTCGAATTTCAAATTTTTATCGCGAATATAGGTACTTCGAAAATTCGCGAATATTTCGAATATAGTTACATATATTCGTAATTTTGAATATTCAAATTAATTTTTTTATTTATTTTTTCGATTTTTTTATATTTTATTTTTATCAGTACACATGATCCCTCACTGCATCTAGCTTGTGGGCCAATAAGAAGGCTGCAATATACTCGACTTTAGGAGTAGTAGTGTTTGCGAATTTTGCTCTATATTCGTTTTTTTTGAATATTCGCTATATTGCTATATATTCTTGTTTTAGAATATTACGAATATTCAAAAAAATAAGTTATAGCAATATAGAGAATATTCGAAAAAAATCAAATATAGAGCAATTTAGCTAATATAGTGCTATAATCTTCTTTGTCTAATAGTTGTAAGTTGAAAAATTCTCAATAAAAAATGCGAACCTGAAAATCCGAATTCTGAAAATTCGCATATTACACAATCATTACCTTTCCGATTTTTAGAGTAAAAAAAAAAAATCGCAAATTTTCGAATTTGCGAATATTCAACGAATATTCTACAAAATATTTGCGAAATATCGTAAATTCGAATATGACCCCTGCCGCTCAACACTAGTTATAACCCCCCACATCATGCCTCCAACAGGTATAATGCCCCATTTAGTGCCCCCCTGTAGTTTAAAAGTCTACCCTATATAGTGCCCCAGTAGGTGAAATACCCATTATATTGCCCCCAGCCCCCACTGTAGTTATACATCAACCCCTTTAAACACACACACCAACACACACACACAATTTTACCCTAAGGTCAGTAAAAGAAAAATAAAACTGCAAAATACTCACTTGACTTCCCACTGCCTGAAGACCAAGTTGCCAGCTTCAGGCAGCCACGTTGAAGTCATCTTGGGATTGCACAATGACATACTCATGTCACCTGAACGAACTGACTTGGCAAATGCCTGCGCCATTCTTTGAGTGAGTGGTGATAGTAATTCAACTGTATCATTGTTCTAAGAACAGCAATACAGTTGTATTGCCAGCTGCCCAGGGCTGTATTTAGAGTTCATGCTGCCTTAGGTAATTTTTGAGATTGTTTCCCACTGTGGCAGCCAAATGGGGTCTGCAGGGCCGGCGTCAGAACCCGGCATACCCGGGCTAGTGCCGGGGCCCACTGTAAGTTAGGGGGCCCACTCGTTTCTGCGGCGCGGCTCCTTTAAAATTTTTTACATACTGACTTGTGCAGCGCTGCTGCTTTCTGCCCTCTCACGGTCTCTCCAGGCTGAGTTTCTGTGCGCGTACGCCCCGTGCGGCGCGTGAGTACAGTTGGGCACAACAGGCAGCGCACAGACTGTCAGCCTCACAGCCAGGACTCATCTTGGAGGACACAGGGGGCGGAGCTGATCAGCAGGCTGATCAGCAGGACATCATAGCCTATTAGAATTCAGGTCAGGTGAACTACAGTCTACACAGTAATGTGGGGCTATATGTGTAAAACACCAAAATAAAGGAGCAAGCCAAGCCAATAATTGAATAGAGGACAATTACCATGTATTGCAACTTGCTCAGCTCAATAATCACACATGCCTGTAAAACACAATAAACTCCTATAAGAAAATATCAGAACGCATGAAATCAATTATACAGTTTATTGGCAAAAATGTATAAGAGGAAATTTTCCTATTATGAATTTTTGCCAATAAAGTGTATTATTGATTATTATTTTCTTACAGGAGTTAATGTTTTAGGCCTCATGCACACGGTCGTTGTGTGCCCATGGCCACACAGCCCATGTGCACTCCACATCACAGATACGGACCCATTCACTTGAATGGGTCCGCAATCACAGAGATGCGGAACGAAAGCATGGATCGAAACCCCACGGAAGCACTATGGAGTGCTTCCTTGGTGTTTCTGGCCGTGCCTCTGCAGCGCAATTTGTTTTTAATATGTTCTATTTTTTGCGGTGCGGACGGATCACGGACCCATCGAAGTTGAATGGGTCCCAATCCGTCCCGGCCGCCGCACGGATATTGCCCGTGCTTTGGGGACCACAAATTGCGGTCTCCAATGCACGGAACGGATGCATAACGGCAGTGTGCATGAGGCCTAAGGCATTGCTTAGACTCCATCCCACAGTCTAGCCAGTGCCTAATGGGTCCACACCATGTGGGTCTATATTTATGAGGGCCCCCCTCAGCAAAGATTAGTAAATTTGGCTGGGTGGCCCCAGCCCACAGTTCAACCCAACCCCTTATGTCTCCTTGCCTGGGGCCGTCTCTATAATAATCCACCAGTAATTTATGAATGGGGTTAGGGGTTAGGTTATTAACTTATTATTATTGGGGTATTATTAAAATAATTTGGTCTATAAAGTAAGAGCCGCTCTACCTACCTCCCGGCACCAGAGACTCCTGCAGGGCAGCTGCCGCGGCGCCCCACCACTCACCAGGCTGCAGTGAGTCACACCCCCGTCCCCCTTTACCACGTGACGGCGCGACGTGCTTGTTTGCTTGCGAAGTTTAAAAGTTGAACTTATGAGTGAGAACTCCTGCGCCGGCAGGCCGCAGGTGACACCCCATCAGACTGGTGTCACCCGGTGCGGCCCGTACCCACCGCACCCCCCTCGCAACGCCACTGGATCTAAGTTGTAATCGCAATGCGATTAATATAACCTGTATTAATCGCATCGCGATTACAACTTAGATCTGAGTTCCTAATGGTTGTATTGCTAGAATATAACGAAGATTGAGAATATAGTGCTATATTCGTTATATTCGTCAATTCTAGCAATACAACCATTAGGAACTCAGATCTAAGTTGTAATCGCAATGCGATTAATACAGGTTATATTAATCGCATTGCAAATTTAACTTACCACACTCTGCGTCAACTACGTAATTTTCCATGGGAGTTTTGCCATGGATCCCCCTCCGGCATGCCATAGTCCAGGTGTTAGTCCCCTTGAAACAACTTTATTTGGGGGTGTAGCTAAAGGGTGCCACAGGCAGTGTCATTTACTCCAGGCTCCCTATATCATTTATTGCAGTGATCTTGGAATTATCTGGACCGCAAAGCAGCTTTTCATTGATGTATATATTTATTGGACCTATTAGAAATATAATGTAAAGCTGCTTTTTGGCCCCAGAATCTGTAATTCCAAGATTATTCCAATCTTCTATGGAGGGGGGCCTGGAATGAATGACATTTGCCAGTAGGGATCACTCTTCCACCTATCCAAAGTGTAGCCTGCATTGTGTCCACAACCCTCTCTTTGAAATGTGCAGTAGCTGTCCTGATGCCGGTGCCCACCCCCCCCCCCATTCCCTCCCGACACACGCCAAATTCTCAAGAACAGTGTAGTACTGTAAAACATACACTGTCGCTGGCTGTGTCTGGACTTCTTGTACTGTGAAAAAGCCGGGCAGTACTTCTCGTGGGCTCTCTTTCAGCAGTAGATCATGTGATATTTCTATAGAGCAGGTTGTTACGGATGTGGCGCTACCTAATTTATCTATTTTTTTATATTTGTTTTAGTTTTACACAATAACAGCATTTTTGAAAGAAAAACAATTATTTTTTAGTGTCTCCACCTTCTGAAAGCCATATTTTTTTTATATTTTGAGCAATTGTCTTATATGGGGCTTAATTTTTGCAGCATGAGGTAACTTTTATTGGTATTATTTTGGAGTACATATGACTTTTTGATTGCTTGTTATTACACTTTTTGTGATGTAAAGTGTTAAAAAATGTTTTTTTTGGCAGTTTTTTTTTTTTTTTTTTGCGGTGTTAACTTGACAGGGTGGATCATGTGATATTGTTATAGAGCAGCTTGTTACGGATGCAGCGATACCTAATGTGTCAGTTTTCTTTTATATATAGTTTGGTTTTATACAATAAAAAAAAAGTACATCATGTTTTTGTCTCCATTTTCTGAAAGCCATATTTATATATATTTTTTAATGAGCTCCTACTTATGTAGGGGCTAATTTTTTGTGGGATGAGGTGACGGTTTGATTTATTTTTGGGATACATATGAGTTTTTGATTGCTTGGTATTTAACTTTGTGATGTAAAGTGAGAAAAAAAATAAAAATAATTTTATGGTGTTTAGCTGATGGGGTGGATGATGTGATTTTTTTTGTTGTTTTTTTCATTATTCACAATTATTCTATTATTTGCAATTTTATATGTCTTTTATGGGAAAGGTTTTTTTTTTTTTGTACTTGAATCTTTATTTTTTTATTATTAAAAAACTTTTTAAATTTTTTATTTTTGTCCCACTATGGGACATCAACATTTCAGGGTCTGATCCCTGTTTCAATGCAGTACAATACATCTGTATTGTACTGCATTAACTATCAGTGTATTACACAGTGTAATACACTGACAGTTTGCCTATGAGACCTCTGTAGCTGCTCGGCTCCAAAGCTTTTTAAAGGCTTGGGGCTGTCATGGCAACCATCAGGCGGCACAGGGACCCAAAGGATTAGGAGAGGGAGCGCAAAAGTCCCATATGCCATGGTCAGCGCTGACCGTGGCATATGAGGGATTAATCCACTGGCATCGGTGTTGTCACCAATGCTGGTGGATGCAGCAGGGGTCCAGCCGTCAGTAACAGCCAGGCCCCTGCTGCTGATGAAGACAGCGCGTGAAGGGCAGGGGAAGGACCGCAGGACGAGAATGCTCATCCTGGTGCCCTAAGTACCTACAGTTTAGGACGAGCATTCTCGTCCTAGGTCCTTAAAGGGACACTGACACGCCCAATAAGCATATTTAGCTATATATATGAATGCACAGGTCTTCTAATGTGTATTAAAAACATATAGTATAACCTCTGTCCACCTTATAAATACAACAAACTCATGTTTTATAACCTGAAGTAATCGCTTTTCTTTCTGCCCAAGGGGCGGCGTTTCAGCTTGACTTCTGCCCAGCCAGCCGCCCCCCAACCGCCGTTTTGAAGCGCCGCCCAGCTCATCAATATTCATTTGGCTGGGCGACTTCTGCTGTCCCGGACGTTGTGTGATCCAGCGCATGCCCAATAGAAAGCTATGCGCAGAAGCTGAAAGTGAGTCCGATGCCCATAGCTTTCTATTGGGCATGCGCGGTATCTCGGAACGTCGGGGACAGCAGAAGCCGCCCAGCGAAGTGAATATTGATGAGCTGGGCGGCGCTTCAAAACAGCGGTTGGGGGGCGGTTGGCTGGGCAGAAGTCAAGCTGAAATGCCGCCCCTTGGGCAGAAAGAAAAGTGATTACTTCAGGTTATAAAACATGAGTTTGCTGTATTTATAAGGTGGACAGGGGTTATATGTTTTTAATACACATTAGAAGACCTGTGCATTCATATACACTCATCTAAAGAATTATTAGAAACACCATACTAATACGGTGTTGGACCCCCTTTTGCCTTCAGAACTGCCTTAATTCTACGTGGCATTGATTCAACAAGGTGCTGATAGCATTCTTTAGAAATGTTGGCCAATATTGATAGGATAGAATCTTGCAGTTGATGGAGATTTGAGGGATGCACATCGAGGGCATGAAGCTCCCGTTCCACCACATCCCAAAGATGCTCTATTGGGTTGAGATCTGGTGACTGTGGGGGCCATTTTAGTACCGTGAACTCATTGTCATGTTCAAGAAACCAATTTTAAATGATTCGAGCTTTGTGACATGGTGCATTATCCTGTTGGAAGTAGCCATCAGAGGATGGGTACATGGTGGTCATGAAGGGATGGACATGGTCAGAAACACGATGCCCAATTGGCACTAAGGGGCCTAAAGTGTGCCCAGAAAACATCCCCCACACCATTACACCACCACCACCAGCCTGCACAGTGGTAACAAGGCATGATGGATACATGTTCTCATTCTGTTTACGCCAAATTCGGACTCTACCATTTGAATGTCTCAACAGAAATCGAGACTGTCACGGAACCATGAACCAGACGTACAACAAGAGATAAGTGAAAATAAGAAGGCTTTATTGAAAATAAAGCTGTAAAGCAAAAGTCCAAACGGATGGTGAAACCGAGCAGAGTCTTTGCGAAGCCAGAGGTCAGGAACCAGAAGGGTAGTCAGACGAAGCCAGGATCAGGAACCAGCAGGGTAGTCAGACGAAGCCAGGATCAGGAACCAGCAGGGTAGTCAGACGAAGCCAGGATCAGGAACCAGCAGGGTAGTCAGACGAAGCCAGGATCAGGAACCAGAAGCAGCAGCAGTCTAGAAGCATGTGAACACAAGAGGACCAAGCAAGGAACTGAAGCCACAGACCTCCTATATATATGAGCTAGGCATCCAGCTCCTCCCAGGGGAAGGAGGAGCCGCAGGGTGGAAGGCTACAAGAAACCCAGGACCCAAGATGGCCGCCAGCACATGTCAAACGAAGGAGAGCAGCAAGCAGGTAAGACCATGACAGTACCTCCCCCTCAAGGGCCCCTCCTCCGCGGAGCACAAAACGGTTTCTGAGGGAAGCGTGCGTGGAAGGCTCGGAGCAAGGCAGGAGCATGGACATCTGCGGAGGGAACCCAGGAACGCTCCTCTGGACCATAACCACGCCAATGGACCAAAAACTGCAACCGACCGCGGACCAGGCGTGAGTCCAGGATATTGCTCACCTCATATTCCTCACGATTGCCCACTTGGACCGGACGAGGCCGAGGAACCGAGGAAGTGAAACGATTACACACCAGTGGCTTCAACAGGGAGACATGAAACACGTTGGAGATCCGCATGCCAGGAGGAAGCGCAAGGGCATAGGCTACCGGGTTTACCCTGCGAAGCACTCGGAAGGGACCAACAAAGCGAGGCGCCAGCTTGGGAGTGGGCACTCGAAGGTTGAGGTTGCGGGTGGACAACCATACACGGTCTCCGACCTGGTAGGAAGGAGCAGGCGCTCGTCTGCGATCAGCCTGGAATCTCTGGCGCTGCGCAGAGACCTCAAGGGACTTCTGGATCTGTACCCAAGAAGCACGTAGGACGGAAAGGTGATCCTCCACAGCCGGAATATCCTGGGAAGAGAATACCTCCGGTAACACGGCAGGTTGGAACCCATAATTGGCCATGAAGGGAGACGTCCCAGAGGAAGAGTTCACCGCCGTGTTCCTGGCAAACTCAGCCCAAGGCAGGAGGTCAACCCAATTGTCTTGGTGATCGGAGACATAGCAACGAAGGAATTGCTCCAAGGCCTGATTGGATCGTTCTGCGGCCCCATTGGACTGAGGGTGGTAGGCCGAGGAGAAGGAGAGATGAATCCCCAACTGGGAGCAAAAGGCGCGCCAGAACCTGGACACAAACTGACTCCCCCGATCCGACACAATCTCCTTAGGCAAACCGTGCAACCGGAAGACCTCCCTGGCAAAAATCGTGGCCAACTCTTGTGCAGAGGGTAACTTCTTGAGAGGAACACAGTGGCACATTTTGGAAAACCGATCCACAATCATGAGAATGACCGTATGGCCTCGGGATGCAGGGAGGTCCACAATGAAATCCATCCCCAGGTGTGACCATGGGCGCTCCCCGGTGGCTATGGGTTGCAGAAGGCCCAACGGAAGGTGCCGAGGGGACTTACTCTGGGCACAAACGGAGCATGCCGCTACATATGCGGCGATGTCGGAACGTAGGGAAGGCCACCAGAACAGACGTGAAACAGCCCAGGACAGCTGATTCTTTCCAGGATGCCCCGCGGTCTTGGAGTTATGGTAGGTTCGCAACAACCGAGTGCGCAACTCCTCAGGCACAAAACATCTGCCGTTGGGTCTCCCAGAGGGAGCACCAGATTGAGCCGCCAAAATCTGCTCACCCAGGGGAGAGGTCAGGCTGGTGCGAATGGCGGCCAGGATCTGATTCGGAGGTATGACCGAAGTCGGAATCGACTCCTCCCTGGACAGCTCGGAGTACTGCCGTGATAAGGCATCCGCCCTGATGTTCTTGGAACCGGGTAGGTAGGAGACCACGTAATTAAAACGTGACAAGAACAGAGCCCATCTGGCCTGACGTGGTGTCAATCTCTTGGCCTCAGAAAGGTAGGTCAGATTCTTGTGGTCCGTCAGGATGAGAACCGGAACCACCGAACCCTCGAGCAAGTGCCTCCATTCTTTAAGGGCCTGCACGATGGCCAATAACTCCCTGTCACCAATCTGATAGTTGCACTCCGCGGAAGACAGTTTCCGGGAGTAAAACCCACAAGGAAGCAGAGGACCCTCTGGTGTTCTACGCTGAGACAGAAAGGCGCCTACTCCCGTCTCAGACGCGTCCACCTCGAGGACAAAGGGCAACCCAGGGTTGGGATGCGACAGAATCGGAGCCGACACAAAAGCGGACTTTAGGGCCTCAAAAGCTCGGATGGCCTCGAGCGGCCAGACCTGGGAATTACTGCCCTTCCTGGTCAGATCCGTGAGAGGCTTGGCCAGCATGGAAAAGTCCCTGATGAACTTCCGATAATAATTGGCGAAGCCCAAAAAGCGCTGCAGGGAACGAAGACCACTGGGCTGGGGCCACTGTAAGACCGCCGAAACCTTCTCAGGATCCATGGAGAACCCCTCAGCGGAAATGATGTAACCTAAGAAGGTTACCTGGGATCGGTGAAATTCGCATTTCTCAAGCTTACCGAACAGCTTGTTCTCTCGTAACCGTTGCAACACTCGTCTGACATCCAGAATGTGGGCCTCCATGGATTCAGAATATACCAAGATGTCATCCAAATAGACTACCACACACTGCTGCAACAGGTCACGGAAAACATCGTTGATGAATTCCTGAAAGACTGCGGGCGCATTGCACAACCCAAAGGGCATAACCAAGGATTCGTAATGACCGGTCCTGGTGTTAAACGCGGTCTTCCACTCATCGCCCGCCTTGATCCTTACCAGGTTATATGCCGCCCTCAGGTCGAGTTTGGTAAAGACCGTGGCCCCTTTAAGGCGATCGAACAGCTCGGAAATCAAGGGTATCGGGTAAGCGTTCTTGATCGTGATGCGATTGAGACCCCTGTAATCGATGCAAGGCCTCAACTCACCGCCCTTCTTTTTCACAAAGAAAAATCCAGCCCCTGCCGGGGACGAAGATTTGCGAATGTGTCCGCGTGAAAGCGCCTCCCTCACGTACTCCTCCATGGCCTCATTCTCCGCTACCGACAGTGGATAGACTTTGCCACGAGGAGGAACGGCACCAGATTGTAACTCTATGGCACAATCGTATGGGCGGTGCGGAGGTAGGGCAACCGCGCGCACCTTATCGAATACATCCCGGTACTCCTCGTATTCAGGAGGCAACAGAGAGTCCGAGGAAGTACACAGCAACTTGACAGACCCATGGATGCAACTAGCCCCACACTGCGGTGACCACGAGAGGATCTCGACCGATCTCCAATCGAAAGTCGGATTATGCTTCTGGAGCCAGGGGTACCCCAAGACCACCGAGTAGTGTGGAGACGAAATAACCTGGAGGCAGACCGACTCTCTGTGAACGGCACCAATGGCTATCCCCACTGGAAGGGTCTCATGAGTCACGTGTGGCGGCAGAAGGGGTCTGCCGTCTATCGCCTCAAGAGCCAGTGGGGAACCTCGAGCCTGCAGAGGAATGGAATTGGCGGCAGCGAACACACTATCAATGAACAAACCACCAGCACCAGAGTCCACCAACGCCTGGGTCGTCACCGAGCCCCCGACCCAGGAGAGGACAACAGTGATCAGTGGTTTGTCAACACGGGAAACCGGGGACGAGGAGACTCCACCCAATATCTGCCCCCGACAGGATCTCAGGGTACGAGCGTTTCCCGGACGGTTCGGACATGCCAACCGAAAATGCCCACCGAGACCACAGTACATGCATCGGCCCTCGCGTCTCCGGAGTGCCCTCTCCCCCTCGGACAGGCGAGCAAACCCCAGCTGCATGGGTTCACCCCCAGACAAGTCATCCCCAGGAGGCGTGGGAGGAGAGGGAGGCACGGGTGGGACAGCAAACGTAGGCACCAATCTGTTAGAAGACCTCCGCAGGTTCTCCTTAAAGGAAGGTCTCTCCCTGAGTCTGGTGTCAATCAAAATCAGGAAAGAAATAAGAGACTCGAGCTCAACTGGTAGGTCCTTAGCTGCAACCTCATCCTTCAAGGCATCCGAGAGACCATGAGAGAAAGCAGCGACCAGAGCCTCATTATTCCAGCCCACCTCTGCTGCCAGGGTACGAAACTCAATGGCGTATTCAGCTACGGATCGTGAACCCTGTCTGATGGACATAAGGAGCTTCGCAGCAGAGGCAGCACGAGCCGGCACATCGAATACCTTCCGAAGAGAAGCAACAAAACCGGAAAACTCGGCAACCACCGGATTGTTGTTCTCCCATAAAGGGCTGGCCCAGGCCAAGGCCTTGTCCGAGAGCAGCGAGATCAAGAAGCCCACCTTTGATCTCTCAGTAGGAAAGGCATGTGGCAGCAACTCAAAATAAATGCCCACCTGGTTAAGGAAACCTCGGCACTGAGTTGGCTCTCCCCCAAAGCGCTGTGGAAGAGGGGCAGAACCGGTCATACCCCGAAACACCGCAGGCGCAACAACAGGTGTCGGGGTAGACTCTGGCGCAACAACCGGAGCGGCAGTAGGAGCGAGCCCAGGAGCGACAACCGACCCATCGGCAACGGGAGCGAAATGAGCCGTGCGTTCAAGCAGGGTTTGCAACGCCACAGCGAACCAACCCAACAGGTGATCCTGCTGATCAAGTCTGGCAACCAGCGTGGGTAGCGAGGATGGCCCTGTACCGTCAGAATTCATGGCTTGGTCCTAATGTCACGGAACCATGAACCAGACGTACAACAAGAGATAAGTGAAAATAAGAAGGCTTTATTGAAAATAAAGCTGTAAAGCAAAAGTCCAAACGGATGGTGAAACCGAGCAGAGTCTTTGCGAAGCCAGAGGTCAGGAACCAGAAGGGTAGTCAGACGAAGCCAGGATCAGGAACCAGCAGGGTAGTCAGACGAAGCCAGGATCAGGAACCAGCAGGGTAGTCAGACGAAGCCAGGATCAGGAACCAGCAGGGTAGTCAGACGAAGCCAGGATCAGGAACCAGAAGCAGCAGCAGTCTAGAAGCATGTGAACACAAGAGGACCAAGCAAGGAACTGAAGCCACAGACCTCCTATATATATGAGCTAGGCATCCAGCTCCTCCCAGGGGAAGGAGGAGCCGCAGGGTGGAAGGCTACAAGAAACCCAGGACCCAAGATGGCCGCCAGCACATGTCAAACGAAGGAGAGCAGCAAGCAGGTAAGACCATGACAGAGACTCATCAGACCAGGCAACATTTTTCCAGTCTTTAACAGTCCAATTTTGATGAGCTTGTGCAAATTGTAGCCACTTTTTCCTATTTGTAGTGGAGATGAGTGGTACCCGGTGGGGTCTTCTGCTGTTGTAGCCCATCCGCCTCAAGGTTGTGCGTGTTGTGGCTTCACAAATGCTTTGCTGCATACCTCGGTTGTAACGAGTGGTTATTTCAGTCACCGTTGCTCTTCTATCAGCTTGAATCAGTCGGCCCATTCTCCTCTGACCTCTAGCATCCACAAGGCATTTTTGCCCACAGGACTGCAACATACTGGATGTTTTTCCCTTTTCACACCATTCTTTGTAAACCCTATAAATGGTTGTGCGTGAAAATCCCAGTAACTGAGCAGATTGTGAAATACTCAGACCGGCCTGTCTGGCACCAACAACCTTGCCACGCTCAAAATTGCTTAAATCACCTTTCTTTCCCATTCTGACATTCAGTTTGGAGTTCAGGAGATTGTCTTGACCAGGACCACCCCCCGAAATGCATTGAAGCAACTGCCATGTGATTGGTTGACTAGATAATTGCATTAATGAGAAATAGAACAGGTGTTCCTAATAATTCTTTAGGTGAGTGTATATAGCTAATTATGCTTATTGGGCCTGTCAGTGTCCCTTTAAGGTGTTAAAGTATTTCAATAACATACATAAATAGGTTTTCAATTGCATGAGCAAACCAACAAGAAAAATAGCAAGAAATAATCTATTGAGTACCAATCAAGCATCACTTAATAACTAATAATATTCATTTATTCCTTGCTCTCAGGCATGTTTCTTAAATCTTGGACAACCCATTTAATTTAAAGTGTGCTTATCTGGTGCCCTATGTTATCACAAGGTATGATAGATAGAAGCTGAGCTCTGTGATATATAGATATGTATGATTTGGAGCAAGAATTTTGTAAATCCTGGAAGGACTCCTCGGAGAGACACTGACAGCCCTGGTAAACCTGCCCACACCTGTGTCAGCATGTTTACAGAGATGGCTCTCAATCATCTTTCTACTGCAAAGATTTTAGGGTCACCACTTGCTCCTGTGGTCCTCTTCACTCCCTGGTAACACCAGGCATAACATCATGACGTTGGCTAGATATCATGCTTATAGAAGAGTCGGTGGGATTGAACATGATGGCAGCAATGGGAAGGTGAGGGGGGGGGGTCTGGGTTTAAATATTTTTTAGAACTGGTATAAGCGATCTGTGGGTTCATATATGGCAGTACAGTATATCTCTGGAGGTACATATTCAGAACATTACATCACTCTGACAAAGTATTAGTGAAGGTATAACTCTTTGGGCTACAGTATATGTCTTGTAGGTATAGTACTGGTAGTTCTATACCTCCTTAGAGCATGGTATTGGTGGCAAAAACTGTTTTCAGACTTTTCATAGTAACATCAGACTGAGCATCCCGAGAAATCTAGCCAGGAAAAATATGTCAAAAGAGAAGAAGTGAAAGAAAATGAATAGAATCAGTACTGTATGAACTTGCACAATTGGCAAGATGATGTGCGATAGCATTCACTTTATGAAACATCTACCAGCATACACTTGCTATCACTTACATTATTTGAAATAAGGGTTTAGGTATAGGACTAAAGTACTATAAGCAATGTTATTGTGTCTTTTTTATTATGCACATTAAATGCTCACAAACAAAAAAATATTATAACCAAAACCAAAATGTGAATGTGTTTTCACATTCCATGATAGACTGCATTTGAAGAGGCCTATATTATAATTTTTATGCATATGCTGGAGCTGTGAGGTTCTTTACATAAGGAAATGCATAAATATCTAAATATAGATTTAATTTAGGACTTCCAGGAACCTTTAAGGTTTTCAATGCTGAGCAACACAATTAAAGTAGAAAAACTAATGATAATGTTCTATACCCTTTGCTCTTTTTCTTCAAATACGTTGAGGACAAAGCAAATGAAGTGCATGTAATGGAACAATGTCAAGATCTAGGTGTCTGTGAATTCATGACAAAGTGGACTGTCACTTACAGTAGGTGAAAAGGTGCAATGGTAAAGTCGTCATACAGAAAAGTGCATAGCATTTCACTTTGATCTATAAGGTGCAAAAAAAGGTGAAATGAAGTTTTGTTGTACTGTAGCAGTTTTGTAGAGCGATAATAGGCAGATAAAAAGAAAATGTCATTACTGTCCTTAAAGAAGACATTGCAGCAAAAAAATATATATATATATTGAATCAATAAACATCATTTGATATAAAGAAGTAATGAAATTGTATGTTTTCCCGAAGTATGTGACCCCAGTACATTTTTCTGTGAGCATAAACCCAAGACCTAAATTTATTTGCCAGTAGCAAAAGCTGTTTCGTGTAATCAAATCTTGAAATTATGTGTCATTCTAGTTATAATTAGGCAAACCTTGGCTGTTACCCAACAAAAATGATTAGCGTAACCTGGATACTGCCCATTCCAAGCTGCAAGGTTTAAAAGAAATGCCAGGTAATATTGTTCATACTTATGCCACATGATGCTGTTTTTATGCCATTGCAACAGAAGCAAACATTTGTAAAAAATATAAAAATAAATGCAAGCAGATGACGGAAGTCAGAGCCTTGATTTAAAAGTAATTAATGTCTCTTTACAGATTTTTGTTGTACACATAGTACTGTTACAAAATAGTGCCAGCAGCATACCATCCGTAGAAAAGAGTGCCAGAAAAGTGCCACCTATAAACAGTGCCAGCTCAGTGCCCCTCCATGAACAGTAATGTTTGCAGTGTCCCCTCTTTTAACCCCTTAGTGACCAAGCCTGTTTGGGCCTTTATGACCAAGCGTTTTTTTCCTTTTTCATGGTCTCGTTCCAAGAGATATAACTTTTTTATTTTTTCGTCTATACAGCTTTATGAGGGCTTGTTTTTTACGGGACAAGTTGTAGTTTTTAATGGCGCCATTTTGGGGTACACATAACTTTCTGATTAACTTTTATTAACTCTTTCTGGGAGGGAGATGGGGAAAAATAGCAATACTGCCATTGCGTTTTTACATTATAAATTTTACAGCGTTCATTTTTCGGTACAAATAACATAATATCTTTATTCTCTGGGTCAGTACGATTACAGTGATACTTCACAAGACCCATAACTTTTTTATTTATTTTTTCTATGGAGTTGTGTGAGGGCCGACTTGTATTTTTCATTGGTATCATTTTGGAGTAAATGCCGCTTCTTGATCGTTTGTTATTACGTTTTTTTCAGTGGAAACTAAGAATAAATTAGAAATTCTGTCTTTTTTTTTCATTGAAAAGCGTGTTTTCAATGGGAAAAAAGCATATTTTTTTATTTTATGGATTTTTTAAAATTTAATAAATGTGTATTTTTTTTCTATTTTTTTTACTACTTAATAATCCCACAAGGGGACTATAATATACAGTATTTTGATTGCTTTTCAAATGTAATGCATTATCTCTACAATGCATTACATTTCAATAGCAATGCTATTCAAATATTGACCAGCAGGCTGCGCTAGAGAGGCATTTTCGGGATGCTGATGGGAGACAGAGGGAGTCCGCTCCCTCTGTCACCACTTTGCATGCAGCGGGCGCCATGGCGCCCGGCATGTAAAGGGTTAAACAGCCCGGATCGGCACTCCTGCCGGTCCGGGCTGTTAGAGCAGGGCCCCGGCTCTCACGTGAGAGTCGGGTCCGCGCTCCCCGGTGCACGGGGGAGCCGTGCAGCGCTTAGACTGGGCCGCCGTAAAAACGCGGCATCCCAGCCTAAGGCCCCTTAGTGACCGCCGTAAAAAGGCATGTGGGTGGTCACTAAGGGGTTAACAGTACCAGTAGTGTCTCACAGACACAATAGTTTCCCCTACCCCGTATGCACTGCCAGCAGGTAGTTAACACTAAAATCTATGACATGATGATGACTCTGGCGCATGCGGCTGACGCTATTCTACAATAGCCAACTCCAATCTTGGCCCGTATTTGCCATATTGAACAGTGGCGTACACAGTGAAGTAAGGGCCCCATAACAAAGATCAAACCAGGATAGAAGGGTTTCTGCCTAAACCCTTTTCAATGACCCTTTGACCATTTTTCCACTGCCTCATTTGCTAAATGTTGTTCCTTTAGAGCAGGGGTGCACAACCATTTTTGGTCTGGGGGACGCATTTTCACATCGCTCAATTTCAAGGGGCCGCAAATAAAAAAAATGCCGATCGGCGCTCATTTGCATCGGCCTATTACACAAGCCAATGGAAAGTGATAGGGGAGGAATGATCACTATCAGTCATTCCGCCTTAATTTAGTTATATTGATTATTGGTAGCACATCCCTAATTACACAAGGAGATGTGCTGCTGATAATTGAAAACATTTCATCCTGATAAAATATGCAAATCAGCCAACAAACGAGCAATTCCTTGTTTATCGACTGATCAGTGGCACGATTATACTGGCTAGATATAAGATATGAGCACTCCTATGAACACATTTTCCCAGTAATTGTCCCAAATATCGTCCTGCAGCATGGCCCTTGAAACCGAAGAGTTATAAGTACCTGCTCCCTGCCACTCTGGTCCTCTGCACTGCCCCCATATTCTGGTCCCCGCACTGTTTACACCTGTCAGTGCATGGCCATGGTCACATGCACCTCTCCAGCCAATGACTGGCTTCAGCGGTGATGTGGCCATAAGCAGCATGTCACTACTGAAGCTAGTCATTGGCTGGAGAGATGCATATGACCAGATGGCCATGCACAAACAGGTGTAAACAGTGCAGGGACCGGAATATGGGGGCAGCGCAGAAGACTGGAGCAGCGGGGAGCAGGTAAATATGAACCTTTTGTTTCAGGGGCCATGCTGCAGGAACTGGTTAAAAATATGTTTTACCGGAAAAGTGGCGACATTTCCTTCCATTCTGCCACCTATTCATAAATCAACGTTTTCCTTCACTGCAGAGACCGGCGCTCACTGGTTATTTCCGCCTACTTTCCCCAGTTATAGGGGCCCTGCAATAACCAGTAAGCGCTTTCATTCACAACAGAGGATGGCGCTCACTGGCTATCACCGCCTCCCACCGTTATAGGAGCCCTGCAATAACCAGTAAGTGCTTTCATTCACAGGAGAGGACGGAGCTCACTGGTTATCACCACCTCCTACCATTATAGGGGCCCTGCAATAACCAGTAAACACTTTCCTTTACAGCAGAGGACTGAGCTCACTGGTTATCACTGCCTCCTACCGTTTTAGGGGCCCTGCAATAACCAGTAAGCGCTTTCCTTCACTGCAGAGACTGGCGCTCACTAGTTATCACATAAAATATGTATTTTAATCAGGGGCCATTTTTATGCGTCTTAAAGGGAAACTCTCAAAAATGTGCCCTGCTGGAGCTTAGAAATTTTATATTTTAGGCCACAGGAGTACAGGCCCCAAAATTTAGGCATTCACCTGACAGAAAAGAACTTGTGATGATGTGGCTGGTGGTACATTAGGCGGTCACTGGATACAATTTTTATTGTAGGCCACTGGAGTATAGGCCCCAAAAATTATGCATTCACCTGACAGAAAAGAACTTGTGATGATGTGGCTGTAGGTACATTAGACGGTCACTGGCTAAAATTTTTACTGTAGGCCATTAAAGGCCCCAGAAATTATGCATTCACCTGACAGAAAAGAACTTGTGATGATGTGGCTGTAAGTACATTAGGCGGTCACTGGCTGAAAATTTTACTATAAGCCAGTACAGGCCCCAAAAATTAGGCATTCACCTGACAGAAAAGAACTTGTGATTATGTGGCTGGAGGTACATTAGGCTGTCACTGGATTTTTTTTTTTTACTGTAGGCCACTGTAGTAGAGGTAGGCTGCGTTACCGCAGTTGTCTGCTCCAGATTCGATGTGCCCGATATGGAAACTGAGAGCAGATCGCACCGTGTCGTGTGGAGCTAATTTTGTAATAATTTATTCTGGGCTTTACAAACTTAAAATACCTTTGAAAAAAAAATTGTCAAAGGGAAATATTGCATTTAGACAAAGAACCTGCTGCTGTCAGAGGTGTCTAAGTTTATTTTTGGTGTTGCCCCAGTCTGGTGGGGGCCCATTCCTAGGAATACATTCCTACTGCTTTCGGTTCCTGCTGAGTTAGGCTAAGCTATGTGTATGCCTTATACTCGACTGTTACCATGTACCTGCTGCTGCTGTCTGTCCTGATCATGCTGAGATATGTTTAGGCCTTATACTCCACCGTTACCTTTACCTGCTGCTGCTGTCTGTCCTGATCCTGCTGAGTTATGTGTCAGCCTTATACTACAGCGTTACCATTTACCTGCTGCTGTCTGTCCTGATCATGCTGAGTTATGTGTAGGCCATATACTCAAAGGTTACCATGTACCTGCTGCTGTCTGTCCTGATCCTGATGAGTTTGCCCTGAACTAAAGCGGCCTTACTGCAACCTTATCTGTTAATATTACACAAAAACATAACAATTTTAATAAACGAAAGCACAAGTTAGAACTGAACAAAATTTTTATTTACAATTTGGGAAACACATGTGCTTCTATGGCAATTTCTTAAGTTTGTCTTGAAGGTCCAAAAGCTCCTGCATTCTCTGGTGGTGCTGCTACTCTATCTGCTGCACCTTTCTGTCAAAAAGCAGCTGCTGCTTCCTCTGCTGCTCCTCGAGTTTCTGCATTGATTTTAGGTGCTCCTGTTGTAGCAGCCTTATTTTTTTTTATTGAATTTGTACTGTTAGGATTTAAAAAAGAATGAAATTTGCAATTCAGATTAGGAGGCAATTAGTGCATTGTGTGGAGTATTTGTTAAAGCACTTTCGATTTACATCTCAATTCGTTAGTTTATGATATGTATGATGATAATATAGTTGGTTAATTAGTGATAGTTCAGTAGAGTATATATATATATGGGGTGTTTCCTGAATGGGGAGAAAATGAGGAAAATATACTGGGGTGAATTTTGTCCTGTTACTCCTTGTGATAGTAAAAAATTGGGGACTGCTAGTAATTTCAAATTTTTACAAATGTGTGCTTTGAAATTCTTTCACTATTGTTTCGGCCTTCTGTGAGACACCTGTTTGCTGAAAAATACCCTTTCCAACACTTAAAATGTTCGTACGGAGGTGCTGTTTCCGAAAAGGGGTTACTTGTTGGGGTTTTTAATTTCTGGGGACCACAGGAATTTATTTAATGCGACATGGTACCTAATATAAATGTCTGCCAATTCAGGTCAGCCAAATCCATATTTTTCTGTTTGACTCTAGAGCCCTGCTGTTCGCCCATACATCATTTTTTGATCACATATGGGGTGTTGACGTATTCGGAGGGAAATGGGTAACAAAATGTGGGGTGCATTTTGTCCTGTTACCCCTTGTAAAAGTGAAAAATTTTGTTCTAAAGCCACTTTTCCTGGAAAAAATAGTAATTTTTCATTTTCACAGCCAAGCGTTTCCTAATTCTGGGAAACGCCTGATCGGTCAAAATGCTCACTACACAACTTGAACTATTCAATATACATGTTATGGATACAGAATTATTTTGCTGTGTGCACATATTTACCCTCCTAGCGGGGGCTGGTGACATCCTCCTCCTCATCAGGACCTGGGGGGGGGACCGGGTCCAGGGAGGGTCCGGCTTCTTCAGCGCCCACCTCCACCACTTTTCCAACATCAGGTGGGGTGGAGCATCCTGCTGATGGGAGGGTCCTGTCTGCTCTCCCTCCTCCTCCCCCTCCTCCACGGACACCACCACTACCTCCAGATCCTCTGTGGAAGGCCTGCAGCGGACGGAGGGAACGGCAACACCTGTAATCACACAATGTTCAGAATTTAAATAAACAACTCAGAACTCATATAAAAATCCAAATTAAGTGCGGGATGTATGTAATGTAATGATGGACGGGGCCTTTTACTGGAATACAGAATGATGATTGCAGTTTATGCATATATTGTGAGGGGTAGCTTTCTTTCAGGGGATCATCCTCACAGATACAGCTTCAGGACACCAGGTTTAAGGTCCAAACAGTGCATTTATGGTGGCACACCAGAAAAAAACTATAAACACTCGCCTGTCCAGGCTCTAACTAATACATTAACGTCCCTGACTCACCTATTAGGTACAGTTCACACCCTGTGAACCGATCCGGCTTTCCCAGCCAATGTCCCACAGCCTCCTGGCTGTACAGAGCACCATTCACACACAGTCTCAAGTCCAATGTCTCTTGTGGGGGATTAAGGCTCAGTAGTCTGCCTGACTATGGCCCTGCGACCCTCCCAGGTGTTGCCACGTCCCCCAACTCCAGGCTACCACCCAGCCTCATGGCCCCTCAGCCTTGCCCGGTTGAGACCACACCACTCACAGAGCCTCCAGGCCTCTGTCACAGTCTATGTCCCAAGACAACACTTCCCCCAGACTGACACACTGGGAGGTACTTTATCCCAGCCTGAGAACCTCTAGCTGGTCTCACCTGTGGTGAAATAGGGGTGTGTACCATATTATCCACCCCTTCCTTGCCTCTTACCTGTGGGAGGTCTGTCACTGCTTCACAATATACACACACATACGTATATTGATGTTTGTTAAACGCACAAAATCAGACAGTTACATCATACATCTGTACCTCTATGTGTGTATAAATATACAGTACAGACCAAAAGTTTGGACACACCTTCTCATTCAAAGAGTTTTTTTTATTTTCATGACTATGAAGGCATCAAAACTATGAATTAACACATGTGGAATTATATACATAACAAACAAGTGTGAAATAACTGAAAATATGTCATATTCTAGGTTCTTCAAAGTAGCCACCTTTTGCTTTGATTACTGCTTTGCACACTCTTGGCATTCTCTTGATGAGCTTCAAGAGGTAGTCCCCTGAAATGGTCTTCCAACAGTCTTGAAGGAGTTCCCAGAGATGCTTAGCACATGTTGGCCCTTTTGCCTTCACTCTGCGGTCCAGCTCACCCCAAACCATCTCGATTGGGTTCAGGTCCGGTGACTGTGGAGGCCAGGTCATCTGGCACATCACCCCATCACTCTCCTTCATGGTCAAATAGCCCTTACTTTCAAAGTTTTCCCAATTTTTCGGCTTACTGACTGACCTTCATTTCTTAAAGTAATGATGGCCACTCGTTTTTCTTTACTTAGCTCCTTTTTTCTTGCCATAATACAAATTCTAACAGTCTATTCAGTAGGACTATCAGCTGTGTATCCACCTGACTTCTCCTCAACGCCACTGATGGTCCCAACCCCATTTATAAGGCAAGAAATCCCACTTATTAAACCTGACAGGGCACACCTGTGAAGTGAAAACTATTTCAGGGGACTACCTCTTGAAGCTCATCAGGAGAATGCCAAGAGTGTGAAAAGCAGTAATCAAAGCAAAAGGTGGCTACTTTGAAGAACCTAGAATATGACATATTTTCAGTTGTTTCACACTTGTTTGTTATGTATATAATTCCACATGTGTTAATTCATAGTTTTGATGCCTTCAGTGTGAATCTACAATTTACATAGTGATGAAAATAAAGAAAACTCTTTGAATGAGAAGGTGTGTCCAAACTTTTGGTCTGTACTGTATATACACTCACAGAGAGGTTGAGATGTATGATGTATCCGGCTGATTTGCTACATGTCACACAAGTTAATAAGTGATCATTGGTAAAGGGATGAAATACTTATTTGTATAACTGTATATATACACATTACAGTGTAGTCGAGAGATACAAAAGTAATGTAAGCATTGTACCTGGGCATTTCCTGTCACGGATCTCACTGATCCACCCGATGTGCCTCCTATTTAGATCAGACCAATGTTTCATGATTGCCATCAAAGTGTGCTTCCCTTTAAACTCCCTCTTTAGCTGCTTCTGTATTTCCCTCACAATTCGCTTTTTCTCTTCTTGGACCCGGGTGCGGTCATAGCCCCGCTCCAACATGCGCTGCAGGATAAAGATGCAAGCATATAATCCCAATTTTTTTTAAATAAAAGTATTTAAAATAATGCCCTCAACAACACAGCTAAAAAAAATTAAGTCTTTGAAGGGAAAATATTAGATTTAATGTTACCGTTATAAGATCTGATTGTATTGCAATTGTATGTGTGTGAGGTCTGAACAATCGGATATTGGCCAGCAAAGCAGAGATGTACCGGTCTATTGAAGTGACGGTACGGTATGGGATGTACAGCTGGTTCGCCTCCAGGTGGTGCACCCTGGGTAACGCTAAATGAACCATCAAATACTGGCGGTCAGACAGAAAGCTTCTTCTGACCAACAGGACACAAACTCAAATCTATAGACTCTGTGTTTGTGTGTGTGTGTTAGGGTGTCCACTTGCAGTGCCCCAAAAAGGAGGACAGCGTATCGGGGACAGTGGCGCACAATAGTTAACTACTACATACTAGATGCCCAGGTTATAACAGCATGGTCCATATTACTATATATAAGAAGATGTATAATTTATACCAGCTGTACATATATAATTATACACAGGAGATACCCAGGTTATAACAGCATTATCTAATTAAATAATTATAATTTATACCAGCTGTACATTTATAATGATATACAGTTGATTCCCACGTTATTCCAGCTTAGTCCATGTATAATTTATACTCGGATATATAGTCCTGTAAGTACCTGGGGCAGTGGGATCTGTGCTAACCTTGTGCCTAGTGGGCTGAGTGCTGATTCTGCTGGCTCTTCAAGCACTGGACGGCCTGGACCAGCGTGGAACCATAGATGGCAGGCAGTGTCAGTGGGCATTGATCAGAGTGGCACCCGCAGCCGCTCCCGCCTGAACTAAAGGTACACGTCGGATGTGCCACGCATGCAGCAGCGCTGATGGCGTTGTGACGTCACGTCATACAGCGCACTGTGTGGTCTGGACATGCTGCCAGGCCCTGCTCCCAGTGATGGGGATACTTAAAGCCATCCTAACCCGTGCCAACTGCCAACACCCGAATAACCCCCCAAAAAAGGAGAACTTCCGGACGGAGGACCAGGAACCTAAAAACCGGACTGTCCCGCCACCCTATGGTGTGTTTGTGTGTGTGGTATATACTGTGTGGCAGGAAAATGGATGTGCAATGTGCATGTGCGAGATATTTATCTGCTGTCTACACATACATCCTACAGACAGTGATGTGATGTCAAAACAATACCAATCAGTAATATCTACTTAGACCTAATAAAATTTGAAGTTGCGTGTATTGCGATTGCCCGTCATTAATGCCGATTTGCGCAATCGCGAATATATTGAAACACTCTATCTGCATATAAAGCTATTGTTCAAACAGTGCTGTAATGTAAAATTACTTAAACTGATCAGGAGTTCTTTCTCACATTTGCAAACGTTGCTGCCAACCATCTTCTCGAGTCTCAGGTAACTTCTGCCAGTATGACAACTAGCAAAACTAGGCCATGCCTGTATCACACATACGCATTACGCGCATACTGCATTGCCGATTTCGCAATCAAGAAAATCATCTTGTATTCTCGAATATATGACGAATATTTTACTGAATATTCGCTAAATATTGCAAATTCAAATATTGCCCCTGCCGCTCATAACTAGTCACCGCTGAACGTCAGCAAGGTGAGCCATGGCCGTGTAAGATCTTCCAAAACGGCCAGAGATCTTCCTGGTCTGCCGAAGACGTCCTGGACCCCTGGGCATTTGGCAACAAATTGCTGCACGACTAAGTTAAGGAAGTGTACCATGCATGGCATGTGTGTAATTTTGCCCTGTTTCAGCGCGCTCAACAGATTGGCACCGTTGTCTCACACCACTTTAGCAACTGTCAAATTGAGCGGGGTTAGCCACTAATCTGCCTGTGACCGCAGAGCTGAAAGCAGTGCAGGAACGGTGTGGCTCTTGGCTTCCAGGCACAACAGCCACAGCACAGCATGGCAACGTCTCACCTGGGAAGTCGAATAGGTTCTGGGGAGCTTGGGGGGTGCATCGGAAGAGGCGGTAGCAGTGAAAAAGGATGAGTCAGCCGAGGAGGAGACGGAAGATGGAGTAGGAAAAAGAGAAGAAGAGGCAGGCCTGCATGCAATCCGTGGCGGTAACACTAAATCCACATGGGAGCCACAGGTTACCTGCTTGACGGCTGTCAGAAGGTTCACCCAGTGAGCAGTAAAAGTTTTGTACCTTCCCTGCCCGTGTTTGCTAGACATTTTTGCACCGACACTGTGTGCCAGAAATATATTGACTCGCCGCTGAACATGGCCATATAGCTCTGTGATGCCCTTCTGGGACAAATATTTCCTTCCAGGGACCTTCCATTGCGGTGTGCCAATGGCCAAAATTTTCGAAAGGATTCTGAGTCCACCAATTTATATGGCAGTAGTTGGCGGGCTAGCAGTTCCGACAAGCCAGCGGTCAGCCATTGGGCAAGAGGGTTATCCGGCGTCATTATCTTTTTTTGCTCAATATTTGGTGGAAATAGGTATATTAAGCCCCTTATTCAGGATTTTGTGGAAGCAGATATATCGCAGCCCTCAATCTGTATTTTGTGGAAGCTGGTATACCAAACCATTTAATCAGTATTTTGTGGAAGCAGGTATCTCGCAGACCTCAATCAATATTTGGTGGAAGCAGGTATATCAATACACTTAATCAGTATTTTGTGGAAGCAAAAACCGATTTGATACATATGTAAATTAACCTGATATGAGTCCTGTCCCTGACTCATCTCAGGGACTGGACTCATCTCAGGTTAATTTGCATATGTATCAAATCGTTTTTTACACAATAAAAGTACACAGAGCTATGGGGACTGGGTATTGTGGATGTGCTAGTGGCCATCTAGCAACCCATGTCCTTAGCTCTATACACAAAATCCCGGTGACAGGTTCCCTTTAATCAATATTTGGTGGAAACAGGTACAGTCCAGATCAAAAGTTTAAGACCACTTGGAAAATGGCAAAAAAACATATTTTACATTGTTGGATCTTAAAAAGGTTCCAAGTAGAGCTTCAACATGCAACAAGAAGAAATGAGAGTGAGACAAAACATTTTTTGAGCATTCAATTAATTGAAAATAACGATTACCGTATTTTTCGCCATATAAGACGCACTTTTCCCCCCCAAAAGTGGGGGAAAAATAGCAGTGCGTCTTATGGGGCGAATGCTGCTGATTTTGGCGTATTTTCAATTATACACCCGCTGCGATGCCGCGCGGCGGGTGTATCAGCTGTGAGGGAGGAGGGGCTGGGGGCTGGCATCTGCATTTATAATGACAGCGGGGCCCGTGCAGTGACTGTATTCTACTACACGGGCCCCGCTCACTGTATAATCGTATCTCTATTCTGTAATAGTTAATTGTGTATATAATGTAATCGCATAATCAGCGCTACTTACAACTACAAGCGCTCGGTAGGTAGCATAGAGGAGGGAGGAGGCAGGCTGGGAGGACGGGCAGGCGGCGCGTCACTCACTACGTCGCGCGCCTGCACCGCCCACTTTATGAATGAAGCAGGCGGTGTGGGCGCATGACGTAGTGACTCACGCTGCCAGCGCCCGTCCTCCCGGCCTGCCTCCTCCCTCCTCTCTGCTACCTACCGAGCGCTTGTAGTTGTAAGTAGCGCTGATTATGCGATTACATTATATAGACAATTAACTATTACAGAATACAGATACGATTATACAGTGAGCGGGGCCCGTGTAGTAGAATACAGTACTGCACGGGCCCCGCTGTCATTATAAAAGCAGATGCGACCCCCACCCCTTGTATTGAGGGTCATTCACTACAGGGACACTGTTATGGAGGGGATCTGTAGATGACACATAGCATAAGATGCTATATATGTGTCATCCACAGACCCCCCATAACTGTGTCATACACAGATCCCCATAACAGTGCCATCCAGAGACCCCAATAAGAGCCACCCACAGATTCCCCATAAGTGTCACCCACAGATCCCCCATAACAGTGCGTCACCCACAGATCCCCCATAAGTGTCACCCACAGATCCCCCATAAGTGTCACCCACAGATCCCCCATAACAGTGCGTCACCCACAGATCCCCCATAACAGTGCGTCACCCACAGATCCCCCATAAGTGTCACCCACAGATCCCCCATAACAGTGCGTCACCCACAGATCCCCCATAACAGTTCGCCATCCACAGATCCCCCATAACAGTGTGCCATCCACAGACCACAATTAGTTCAAAACCCACCAAAAGCACACCTATTGGTTCAAAATATTTTTTTTTCTTATTTTCCTCCTCAAAAACCTAGGTGCGTCTTATGGGCCGGTGCGTCTTATAGGGCGAAAAATACGGTAAACTGAAACAGGCTGTTTTTCAGCTGATCCATATTTTAGGACCACATGCCTTTAAATAGCAAATCTGTGCAAAGATGTGGATTCATTGTCATTTTCTGTCAGGTAGTCACACGTTGTGATGGCAAAGGCAAAAAAACTCCTTTTTTGAACGTGATCGGGTTGTTGAACTGCATAAGCAGGGTCTCTCACAGTGCGCCATCGCTGCTGAGGTGGGATGCAGTAAGACAGTCATTTGGAATTTCTTAAATGATCCTGAGGGTTATGGAACAAAAAAGTCAAGTGGAAGACCCAAAAAAATTTCATCAGCACTGAGCCGGAGGATCCAATTGGCTGTCTGTCAAGACACTAGACGACACAAATTAAGGCCCTTACTGGTGCTGACTGCAGTCTCATAACCATCAGACGGCATCTGAGACTGAAGGGCTTCAAAAACAAAAAACGTCTTCAAAGACCTCGTCTCCTTCAACGCCACAGAACTGCTCGTTTGGACTTTGCAAGAGAGCACCAAACATGGGACATTCAAAGGTGGAAGAAAGTTTTATTCTCTGATGAGAAAAAATGTAACCTTGATGGTCCTGATGGTTTCCAACGTTACTGGTATGACAAGCAGATCCCACCTGAGATGTTTTCTACGCGCCACAGTGGAGGGGGTGCCATAATGGTCTGGGGTGCTTTTTCCTTCAATGGAACAATGGAGCTTCAGGAAGTGCAGGGGCGTCATACGGCCGCTGGCTATGTACAGATGTTGCAGAGAGCATTCCTCATGACTGAGGGCCCTCGTCTGTGTGGTAACGACTGGGTTTTTCAACAGGACAACGCTACAGTACACAATGCCCGCTGGACAAGGGACTTCTTCCAGGAGAATAACATCACTCTTGTCACAAGCAGACAGCTGAGAAGTTCTGACAGGAGCCGTTCAGATCCTCCCCCTTGAGTTTCTTTGTTTTGGTTTCTGTTCCTCACCTCGTTAGGCTATCTCAGCTGTCATGCAGTCAGACTCATTACCTCCCTTTATATTCTCCCCCATAAGGTAGTTGGGTGTGGCTGATACAACTTCCTGGAATGGGTGTGCATGCTGTCTTCAGCTCCCAACTACCAGTTCTCAGTTCGTCTGCAGATAAGTGTTGTTTTAGTATTTATGATTTTCTGTTGTCTGGATCCAGGTGACCCTGACTCCCTCCGTGTCTGTGTAGGGAGCCGGTGGTCGTGTCCCCTCACTATTGTAGGGCCTTCAGGTTCAGATAGCCGAGGTACGTGGATATGCGCCCATTCACCTTTAGAGTGGTCGCATAGGCTGAGCAATAAGGGAGAGCGGCAGGTCGATTGCAGGGGTCTCCCTTTTTGTTCCTTAGTTGTGGATCCAGTGAGTCATCGTATGTTATTTGTATCATCTTGTTTCCTGTACACCATCCGTGACATTATCAGCCACCAAAACCGTCTAGCATGGATCCGGTTTCACTTTTGGCTGAACGCTTTCAGGGTCTTGCTTTGGAGGTAGCTGATCTCCGTAAGACTTTTTCTCAGTTTCAAGTGACCGGTTCAGCTTGCGTTCATGGAGTTTGTGCTGAGCCTAAGATTTCGCTCCCGGATACGTTTTCCGGGGGTAGTGAGAATTTTGTACGTTTTAGAGAGGCCTGCAAACTCCATTTTCGCCTTCTTCCCCATTCTTCCGGTGATGAAGAACGAAGGGTGGGCATCATTATATCGCTGCTCAGGGGTAACGCTCAGTCCTGGGCCTTTTCGCTGCCGGAGAGGGCACAACCCCTCCGTTCAGTGGATGAATTCTTTTTAGCCCTGGGTCAGATATATGATGATCCGGATCGTATTGCTCTGGCTGAGTCTAGACTACGTCTGTTATGCCAGGGTAAACAAACCGCAGAGATATACTGCTCAGAATTTCGGAGATGGGCAGCAGATACGGGTTGGAATGATGCTGCACTCCGAAGTCAATTTTGTTATGGTCTTTCTGAGGGATTGAAAGATGCATTTGCCTTTCATGAAAGACCTACCTCCTTGAATTCTGCTATGTCTCAGGCTGTTCGTATTGACAGGCGTCTTAGAGAAAGAGGAGAGATTTCTCCTTCTTATCATGCTCAGTCCCGGGACAGTGCAGCGGTGTCATTCTGTGCACAGGGGTCTCAGTCGCTGTCAGCCCCTTCTGAGCAGGAGCCCATGCAGCTGGGGTTAATTGCCTCTGACAATAGAGGATTCAGCCCGCAGGGGAGGGTTTGCTTTTGTTGTGGAGGTATAAATCATCTGGCAAATGTTTGTCCCTCTAGGAGATTCAGGCAGTTTTCTGGGAGTAATAAAGAGACAAAAAGGAAGAAATCTTTTAAGAATATTCCGTCTGTTACTATTGGCAGGGTTGAGGCGGAAATTGAAGAATTGTCTTTTGCTTGTAGTTCCCGTTTTGTCCTGCCCGCTAGGGTGGCGCTAGAGAGCAAGAGCATTTTTTGTGAGATTTTTGTGGATAGTGGAGCAGCTGTCAACCTCATTGATAACCAATTTGCAATAACTCATGGTTTCCAGGTTTGCACTTTGCGAAAAAATATTCCTGTTTTTTCTATTGATTCAGCTCCACTTTCTCAGAAATCATTAAAGGGCATAGTTCACAATATCCGTTTAATTGTGAATGATACTCATGTTGAGGATGTGTCATGTTTCGTCCTTAGCGGTTTGCCTACTCCTCTAGTGTTGGGGCTACCCTGGCTCTCTAAACATAACCCCACCATTGATTGGCCAGCGAGGCAAATAAATGGTTGGAGTGACTTTTGCAGAGAGAATTGCCTCATAACATCTATTTCTGAGGTTTCTACTAAAACTGTACCACCTTTCCTCTCTGAATTTTTGGATGTTTTCTCTGAGAGTGGAGTTCAGGATTTGCCTCCGCACAGGGAGTATGATTGCCCTATTGATCTCATCCCAGGTGCCAAGCTGCCTAAATCTCGTTTATACAATCTTTCCCAACCTGAGAGGGTCGCGATGCGTGCTTATATCTCTGAGAGTCTGAGAAAAGGACACATACGACCCTCAAAGTCACCTGTTGCCGCTGGTTTTTTCTTTGTTAAGAAAAAAGACGGTTCTTTAAGACCTTGTCTGGATTTCAGGGAGCTGAACAGTATCACTATTCGTGATCCGTATCCGCTTCCTTTAATCCCAGATTTGTTTAACCAGGTTGTTGGGGCTAAAGTCTTTTCCAAATTAGACCTAAGAGGGGCATACAACCTGGTTAGGGTCAGAGAAGGAGACGAATGGAAGACGGCTTTCAATACCCCTGAGGGCCATTTTGAGAATTTAGTTATGCCTTTTGGTTTGATGAATGCCCCAGCCGTTTTTCAGCATTTCGTCAACAGCATTTTTTATCATTTAATGGGAAAATTTGTATTAGTGTATTTGGATGACATTTTGATTTTTTCTCCTGATTTCAAATCTCATAAGGAACACTTATGTCAGGTCTTACTCATCCTGCGGGAGAATAAATTATACGCGAAACTGGAAAAATGTGTGTTTGCGGTTCCAGAGATCCAATTTCTGGGGTTTCTTGTCTCCGCTTCTGGTTTTCGCATGGACCCCGAGAAGGTCCGCGCTGTGCTTGAGTGGGAGCTTCCTGAGAATCAGAAGGCGCTGATGCGTTTTTTGGGCTTTGCTAATTATTACAGGAAATTTATTTTGAATTATTCCTCTGTTGTTAAACCACTCACGGATATGACCAGAAAGGGGGTAGATTTTTCTTCCTGGTCGGTAGAGGCGCGTAAGGCCTTTTCTGATATCAAGGAGAGTTTTGCTTCCGCTCCCATCCTAGTACAACCTGATGTTTCCTTACCCTTCATAGTTGAGGTTGATGCTTCTGAGGTAGGGGTGGGGGCGGTCTTGTCTCAGGGTTCCTCTCCTGCCAAATGGCAACCGTGTGCCTTTTTCTCAAAGAAGCTCTCCTCCGCAGAGAGAAATTATGATGTGGGAGATAGGGAATTGTTGGCCATCAAGTTGGCTTTTGAAGAATGGCGCCATTGGCTAGAGGGAGCCAGACACCCTATTACCGTGTTTACTGACCATAAAAATCTGGCCTACTTGGAGTCAGCCAAGCGTCTGAACCCGAGACAGGCCAGATGGTCTTTGTTCTTTTCAAGGTTTAATTTTGTTGTTACGTTCCGCCCTGGGGTTAAGAATGTGAAGGCAGATGCCCTGTCACGTTGTTTCCCGGGAGGTGGGAATTTTGAAGACCCGGGTCCCATTTTAGCTGAAGGTGTGGTGGTCTCTGCTCTTTTTCCTGAATTGGAGGCAGAGGTGCAGGCAGCCCAGTCAGAAGCTCCTGATCTTTGTCCTCCTGGGAGGTTGTTTGTGCCTCTCGCTTTGAGACACAAGATTTTTAAAGAACACCATGATACGGTCCTTGCTGGGCACCCGGGGACAAGAGCCACACTGGATCTCATTGCTCGGAGATTCTGGTGGCCTGCGCTTCGTAAGTCGGTTGAGGGTTTTGTGGCAGCTTGCGAGACTTGCGCTCGTGCCAAGGTCCCTCACTCACGGCCATCAGGTCCTCTCCTTCCTTTGCCCATTCCTTCCCGTCCTTGGACACATCTGTCCATGGACTTCATAACGGACTTGCCTCGTTCCTCGGGGAAGTCTGTGATTCTGGTGGTGGTGGACCGTTTTAGCAAAATGGTGCACTTTATCCCTTTTCCCGGTTTGCCCAATGCTAAGACGCTGGCGCAGGCATTTGTTGACCACATTGTCAAATTGCATGGGATTCCTTCTGACATAGTCTCTGATAGGGGCACGCAGTTTGTTTCCAGATTCTGGAAGGCTTTCTGTTCTCGCTTGGGGGTTCGCTTGTCATTCTCTTCTGCTTTCCATCCGCAGTCGAATGGCCAGACAGAGCGTGTCAATCAGAATCTGGAGACATATCTGCGCTGTTTTGTGGCGGAGAATCAGGAGGATTGGTGTTCGTTTTTGTCCCTTGCTGAGTTTGCTTTAAATAACCGTCGTCAGGAGTCCTCTGATAAGTCACCATTTTTTGGTGCATATGGGTTTCATCCGCAGTTTGGGACTTTCTCTGGAGAGGGCTCTTCTGGTTTGCCTGATGAGGACAGATTCTCCTCGTCTTTGTCATCTATTTGGCAAAATATTCAGGATAATCTAAAGAATATGAGTGAGAGATATAAGCGTGTGGCGGATAAGAGACGTATGCCTGGTCCGGACCTGAATGTTGGTGATTTGGTGTGGCTGTCTACCAAGAATATCAAATTGAAGGTTCCCTCCTGGAAGTTGGGTCCTAGGTTTATTGGGCCTTACAAGATCCTGTCTGTCATCAATCCTGTTGCCTACCGTCTTGATCTTCCTCAGACTTGGAAGATCCATAATGTTTTCCATAAGTCCTTATTGAAACCTTATGTTCAACCTATTGTACCCTCACCTTTGCCTCCTCCTCTGATTATGGTTGATGGGAATCTTGAATTTCAGGTTTCTAGGATTGTGGATTCTCGTCTTGTCCGTGGTTCCCTCCAGTACCTCGTTCATTGGGAGGGTTATGGTCCTGAGGAGAGGATGTGGCTCCCAGTGACGGACATTAAGGCCTCTCGCCTCATCAGGGCTTTCCATAGGTCCCATCCTGAGAAGGTGGGCCCTGAGTGTCCGGAGTCCACTCCTAGAGGGAGGGGTACTGTCACAAGCAGACAGCTGAGAAGTTCTGACAGGAGCCGTTCAGATCCTCCCCCTTGAGTTTCTTTGTTTTGGTTTCTGTTCCTCACCTCGTTAGGCTATCTCAGCTGTCATGCAGTCAGACTCATTACCTCCCTTTATATTCTCCCCCATAAGGTAGTTGGGTGTGGCTGATACAACTTCCTGGAATGGGTGTGCATGCTGTCTTCAGCTCCCAACTACCAGTTCTCAGTTCGTCTGCAGATAAGTGTTGTTTTAGTATTTATGATTTTCTGTTGTCTGGATCCAGGTGACCCTGACTCCCTCCGTGTCTGTGTAGGGAGCCGGTGGTCGTGTCCCCTCACTATTGTAGGGCCTTCAGGTTCAGATAGCCGAGGTACGTGGATATGCGCCCATTCACCTTTAGAGTGGTCGCATAGGCTGAGCAATAAGGGAGAGCGGCAGGTCGATTGCAGGGGTCTCCCTTTTTGTTCCTTAGTTGTGGATCCAGTGAGTCATCGTATGTTATTTGTATCATCTTGTTTCCTGTACACCATCCGTGACAACTCTTTTGGCCCATCCTGCGTGTTCCCCTGATCTAAATCCAATTGAGAACCTTTGGGGATGGATGGCAAGGGAAGTTTACAAAAATGGACAACAGTTCCAGACAGTAGATGGCCTTCGTGCGGCCGTCTTCACCACTTGGAGAAATGTTCCCACTCACCTCATGGAAATGCTTGCATCAAGCATGCCGAAACAAATTTTTGAAGTGATAAACAATAACGGCGGAGCTACTCATTACTGAGTTCATGTATGGAAGTTGGATTTCTGTTTTGGGGGGGGTTTAGTTTTTTTTTTGGAGGTGTGGTCCTAAACTTTTGATCAGCTGAAAAACAGCCTGTTTCAGTTTATTCGTTGTTTTCATTAAAGTGAATGCTAAAAATGTTTTGTCTCACTCCCATTTCTTCTTGTTGCATGTTGAAGCTCTACTTGGAACCTTGTTAAGATCCAGCCATGCTAAATATGATTTTTTGTCATTTTTCAAGTGGTCTTAAACTTTTGATCAGGACTGTATATCAAACCCCTTAATCAGTATTTTGTGGAAGCAGTTATATCGCAGGCCTCATTTAATATTTGGTGGAAACAGGTATATCGAACCCCTTAATCAGTATTTTGTGGAAGCAGGTATATTACAGCCCTCAATTAGTATTTTGTGGAAGTAGGTATCTTGCAGGCCTCAATTAATATTTGGTGGAAGCAGGTATATCAATCCCCTTAATCAGTATTTTGTGGAAGAAGGTATATCACAGCCCTCAATCAGTATTTTGTGGAGGGAAGCATATCAAACCCCTTAATCAGTATTTTGTGGAAGCAGGTATATCACACCCCTCAATTATTTTTTTTCCCACAACAGTTATACCACACCACCCTGTTTATTTGGGGCAACAGATATATCACAACCGTCAATCAGTACTTTGTGGAAGCAGGTACCGTATTTTTCGCCCTATAAGACACACCGGCCCATAAGACGCACCTAGGTTTTTGGGGAGGAAAATAAGAAAAAATATATTTTTAACCAAAAGGTGTGCTGTGTGTTTGGTGGGTTTGGAACTAATGGTGGTCTGTGGATGGCACTATTATTGGAGATCTGTGGATGGCACTATTACTGGAGATCTGTGGATGACGGACACTGTTATGAGGGGATCTGTGGATGACGGACACTGTTATGAGGGGATCTGTGGATGACGGACACTGTTATGGGGGGATCTGTGGATGACGGACACTGTTATGGGGGGATCTGTGGATGACTGACACTGTTATGGGGGGATCTGTGGATTACGGACACTATTATGGGGGGGATCTGTTGATGATGGACACTGTTATGGGGGGGATCTGTGGCTTGCACTGTTACAGGGGGATCTGTGGATGGCACTGTTACAGGGGGGATCTGTGGATGTCACTGTTACAGGGGGATCTGTGGATGTCACTGTTACAGGGAGGATCTGTGGATGGCACTGTTACAGGGGGGATCTGTGGATGACACTGTTACAGGGAGGATCTGTGGATGGCACTGTTACAGGGGGGATCTGTGGATGACACTGTTACAGGGGGGATCTGTGGATGGCACTGTTACAGGGGGGATCTGTGGGTGGCACTGTTACAGGGGGGATCTGTGGGTGGCACTGTTATATATGTGCCATCCACAGACCCCCCCAGCCCATAACTGTGCCATCCACAGACCCCCCAGCCCATAACTGTGCCATCCACAGATGTCCCCCATCTGTGCCATCTCCCCCCCCCCCCGCCGCTGCTCCGGTATACTAATATAAGATGTCTTATTCAATTAATAGTTATTAAACATGCCCCCCAACTCCTAATAGTACCTTACATCCTAACAGCTTCTGTAAAATGCCGGCAGGCAGGCTGGGCAGCCGGCGCGTCCCTCACTGACGTCACTTGCCTGCGCCGCCTACTTCATTCATAAAGTAGGCAGCGCAGGCACGTGACATCAGGGAGTTACGCTGCCGCCCGGCCTGCCTGCCTGCATTCTACAGAAGCTGTTAGGATGTAAGGTACTATTAGGAGTGAGGGGGCATGTTTAATAACTATTAATTGAATAAGACATCTTATATTAGTATACCGGAGCGGCGGGGCGATACTACACTGACTGCACCACCCCGCCGCTATTGCCGGCCCCCAGCTCCTCCTCCCAGTCCCTTCCCAAGTCCCCGCTCGCTCGTACATCTCAGCTTGCGATGTAAAACTGCAAGCATTCGCCCCATAAGACGCAGGGGCATTTTCCCCCCATTTTGGCGGGAGAAAAAGTGCGTCTTATGGGGCGAAAAATACGGTATATCAAACCGCTTAATCAGTATTTTGCGGAAGCAGGTCTATCGCAGCCCTTAATCAGTATTTTGTGGAAGAAGGTATATCAAACTCCTTGATCAGTATTTTGTTAAAGCAGATATATTGCAGGACTCAATCAATATTTTGTGGAAACAGGTATATCGAACCCCTTAATCAGTATTTTGTGGAAGCAGGTATATCACAGTCCTCAATCAGTATTTTGTGGAAACAGGTATCTCGCCAGGTTTCAATTAATATTTAGTGGAAGCAGGTATATCAATCCCCTTAAGTATTTTGTAGAAGCAGATATATTGCAGCCCTCAAACAGTATTTTGTGAAAGCAGGTATCTCGCATGCCTCAATCAATATTTGGTGGAAGCAGGTATTTCAATCCCCTTGATCAGAATTTTGTGGCAGCAGGTATATCGCAGCCCTCAATTTGTATTTCGTGGAGGCAGGTATATTAAACCCCTTAAATCAGTATTTTGTGGAAGCAGGTATATTGCAGGCCTCAATAAATATTTGGTGGAAGCAGGTATATCGAACCCCTTAATCAGTTTTTTGTAGAATCAGATTCCTCAATTATTTTTTTTGCCACAACAGTTATATCACACCACCCTGTTTATTTGGGGCAACAGGTATATCGCAACTGTCAATCAGTATTTTGTGGCAACAGGTATATCACACCCATTGCAATTAGTTGTTCCAATATCGCTTGTCCCTCTATATAGCTGCGGTATCGCAGAAGAACCGCACGCAACTGCTGCACAATACAAATGCACTATATACTTTCTATGTTAGAAAGTATATTATAAGTATATCACACCCCTCAGTATATCACACCTATTGATAGAACACCTATGCCAGTCCTAAAAAGGATTTTTGTGGCCGCAATAGCTAGCATTTGATGTCCATAACAGCCTGTCCCTGCTCCACAAAGCAACCTCTCCCTACACTGGCAAAACACAGAATGTAAAATGGCTGCCAGATCATGTTCTGTTATAGGGTGGGAGTGTGTCCATGTGCTGAAACCAATTTTAACAACAAACAACAAACAAAAGATCCCTCAGGAGGTTGCAACACTATATTTATTAATACTGAAAGGTTAAATGGTCCGTTGGACCTGAGCGTGACTATTGCATCCTCACTGACTAGTAAACATAAAACAACATCTTTATTAAACACTTTTTTAAGATACACTTATCACTTGGGAACTCTAATTAAAATTCCTCAGGGAGATCAGGGTTCGGGATCTACCTTGTGCTTGTTACATTGTACGTATCTACATTAGACTTGCGCCTGTACTTTAAGAGAATTTTCACATATTAGTCTCCTTTCTTTGCGCATGCGCCTATACATAGGGATTTTCACACATGAGAGCAGCATTTGTGCGCATGCGCCGGGACTTGAAGATTACACTTTTATCTTCGTGCTTTGCGCATGCACCTATACTTAGAATATTTCTTTCACATGGGACCCCTATCTGAGCTCTTGCACTATCATTTCATCCTGGATCAAATTGTTAGCACTGTAAGAATAGAAAAGTTAGAATGCTATTTCTATATTTTCTGTTTTTGTTATTCTTCTATTTTTCTTTTTTTTATATATTATTTTCTTATTTGTTATTTTTATTATTATTTTTTATTTATTGTTGACAGATGCCTTTAATGGAGGTGACTCTCCTGAAGACGGAATCATCCACAAAAAGATTACCCACCTAGATAGTGTGAGATTCAGAGACTCTTACATAGATTTGAGACTCAAGGGGTGGTATAATCCCGCCCTGAAAAGTCTAATGTAGATATGTACAATGTAACAAGCACAAGGTAGATCCCGAATCCTGATCTCCCTGAGGAATTTTAATTAGAGAGTTCCCAAGTGATAAGTATCTTAAAAAAGTGTTTAATAAAGATGTTGTTTTATGTTTACTAGTCAGTGAGGATGCAATAGTCACGCTCAGGTCCAACGGACCATTTAACCTTTCAGTATTAATAAATATAGCGTCGCAACCTCCTGAGGGATCTTTTGTTTGTTGTTAAAATAGATTAAAGGGGGCTAATCCGCCCAAACTCATTCTTGATCCCTATTTACGCCATTAAGTTTAGCTACACTGACCAATCTACGGACCCCTGAAAATTAACCCTTTAACATTCTCCCACCATTTATATTTGTTACCTAGCTGTGGCAGGAGTGATATGGCAGGTTCTTTCAAATCAACTGAACAGTCAAGCATTTCTGTCAGAAGCAAACATAGTTTTCTCAAGTGACAACCTTCCATTAAATAACTTGCATATCTCTCAGGCTTTTAAAGAGATTAATAAGACATACAAGAGATACATAAGATCTCTATAGGAGATCACTAGTCTATAGACCTATCTCCAACAAATAATTGTTTATAGGGGTATGCAAATTCACATTACCCCTAATGCACACCAAGAAGATACAGAGTTTATCAAAGGTTGAGCGGATTTGCTCACAGATAATTCCTTACGTATGCAGGCATATATATGCGAATACGAAAAAAAGTTACTTACCAGACTGTGGTCACAGCTTGAGAGAGAGATAAATGATATCCAATTTTTTCAAACACAGTCAGACTTTGTCACACTAGAAACAAGATTACAAAAAAAATAGAGAATTTACAAACTGAAATTAAGGAGGAGAGAAAACATAAAAAATACTTGAGGGACAAAAGAGACTTTGAAACAGGATACATTTATAACAATAAGAATATTAATAAACCCATCTATCCCAGAAAGACTGATCAAAGAGAATATACAGACATTTCAGAGTCTGAAATTTTGGAGTCTGATGGCAGTGTAAATCTGTTATTTTACACAAATCTCCCTAACATGTGTTGGGACTTGGTTCAGAAAATATTTACATTTGGCCACTCGGACCATCAGTGTCCCTTGATTTACACATGTTACTAATTCTAAAAAATAACTTTTATTACTTATCCTTAAAATATTTGCTTAGAACTCTATATTTTCTAATGATTAAAATTGTCAGCGTAGCCTGCCTGCCTATTATTGTGCTCACAGTGTGATCAATGGCTATCGGATTCGTCCACTAGGTGGCTCTGTGTGTCTGCAATAGCTTGTTGCATATGTCCTTTATTATACAGGCATCTCTCTGTTTATCTACTGCACGCTGTTGATCCCACAGCGTCTAACTACTGTGCCACCTTCTTGGACTAGTCACCTGTCCTAATATCTCTCTTCATGCATGAATTGAGGCTAGGCTAACGCTGGCTAGAATACTCAGTTCGCTATCTGCCCCCCGACATGTTTCGCCAACCAGGCGTCTTCAGGGGTTTGGGCAGATGGCAGTGTAAGGAACTCCAGAACAGGAGCTAAAAGAAAGAATAGAAATTCTAAAGGTGGTTATCAACAGAAGAAAAATCCGTACAATCAAATGGACCCCCCAGCTTCTAATTCTAACTCTAAATGGCAGAGTTACCCACAGACAAATCAGATGCCCAACACTCAGGGTACAAATACACAACCTACTGTATCCTCTATACCTTCTACATCTATGCCATCATTGCTGCATGGAACACAGGGTGCCACTTCACAAATGACAGCACAAGGGATCTCCTCAATGCCTCCGCCTTTTTTATTGCCAGGCATCCAACTGAGAGACAGGGACAAATGGGGTTACAATCAACAAAAAATATAGATAAGACCACCGATCTACAGATTATCAATCTATCTGGTATAGATTTAGAACCCCAGTACCAATCATTGCTCAGTAAAGGTCTCTCTTTCACTCCCACCCCAGGATTCAATTGTTTTACCTGGGTCAAGGATGTGAATCTTTTTGCTAGGAAGTTGGCTTTGCATAAAGAATTTAAAGAAAAAGAGAGATATGACCCCGGTGGGTAGGAACGGGAGGCCCCAACAATCTTGGAAGATCTGTCAAGAGAAAGCAGGGGAGAAATTGTATCACCTCTAGCACCGTTTACAGATCTACGTCCGAGTTTGAAATATACCCCACCTTTCTCAGGTTATGTCAGTGTAGAAACCTTTGTGAATTTAGTAACTAAAGATCTAGAAAAAATTAGGACCAAAAAGAGTGATGTGGGCAACAATCTGACCCCACAAGAAAAAGAGGCTTTAGCTGACCTTATGAAAAGGGATGAAATAGTGGTAAAACCCTCAGACAAAGGGGGCAATGTTGTCCTGCTAAAACAAAGGGACTATATGGATAAGGCAAATAGATTGTTACAAGATGAAAAATAAAATAAAAAACTAGAGTCAAATCCCACAGCTAAGTTCAAACAAGAACTAGAAGTCATTCTAAAGAATGCCAGGGAGAAGAACCTAATTTCTAACCTATTTAATCCATATCCCACAATAGCGACATTTTATGCTCTACAGAAGGTGCACAAAAAGCTAGACTCCATACCCGGTAGGCCTATTGTATCCGGTAATGACAATCTGTGCGAAGGTATCAGCACCTATGTAGACATGGTTATAAGGCCCTTAGTTGAAACCCTCCCATCCTATATAAAAGATACATTAGATATGGTAAAAAAAACTTAAGGACATCCAAGTAGGCCCTAACACTCTTATAGCCAAGCCTCGATGTTGAGGCCTTGTACACGAGTATTGAACACGAAGCGGGAATACAAGCGGTGAAGCATTATTTATACACTAAGGGGACACAATTTCACAATCACAATGACTTTGTGATGTCTCTTCTACAATTTCTTCTTACTCACAACTATTTCACTTTTTATTGCACTTATTATTTGCAGTTACATGGTACAGCAATGGGTACGGTTTGTGCACCAAGTTTCACAAACCTATTCCTAGGGTGGTGGGAAGATCAACACGTATTTACAGAGGAGAATACATATTTCACTGATTTAATTTTATTTTGGGGTCGGTTTATAGACGCTATTTTGATTTTTTGGGATGGTACAACCACTGAGTTTACTGAATTCACAGACAGATTAAATAGCAACAAGCTAGGTCTCAGATTTATAGCAGAAATCCAACAACAAAGTATTCGTTTTTTAGATTTGAAGATCATCTTGGATGGAAATGGAGGAGTTATGACTGAGATCTATAGAAAGCCTACATCAACAAATAGTTTTTTACACTGACAAAGCTTCCATCCACAACCTTTAAAGAAAGGGATTCCTGAAGGTCAGTACCTAAGGGCAAGACGCAACTGCACGGATGATGAGGCTTTCAACAAAGAAAGTGATATTCTCTATTCCAGATTCCGGATGAGAGGGTATCCAAAGAAAGTTCTGCACCGAGCATACAATAGGGCCAAGAATACAGACAGAGAAAACCACCTTAAAAAAAAACAAGAACGGATGGAGATAAAGTAATCAGATGTATAGGCACTTTTGATGTCCAGAATAGGCGGGTATACAGTATTCTCAAGAGACACTGGCATGTCTTGAAGGCAGATAAGGATCTGGGACTGATTCTACCAAAAGATCCCAGCGTCACATATAGACTAATCTAAAAGAGATGCTGGTACACAGCCACTTTCAGAGAACCTCAAAGAGCAAGGAAACATGGTTAAAAACGTGGGATCCTATCCATGCGGAGGCTGTAGTTTTTGCAAGTTTATGGTCCCTAAGAAAGAATTCATTAATCCATATGATGGAAAAGTATATAAGATCAGAGAATACATTAATTGTTGAAGTACCGGTGTTGTGTATGGAATCCAATGTAATTGCAATAAACTATACATTGGTAAAACTATCCAAGAGTTAAGGAGAAGAATTTCCAAACACTTTAGTATTTTGAACACGAATGAGGAAAAATCTCTGTCAAGACATTTACAGAAGTATCATGATGGTAAAACCACAGGTTTAAAAATCTGGGGGATGCAAAAAATTCAGGGAAGCCCTAGACAAGGCAGTGTAGATTGCAAATTACAACAAGAAGAGACAAAATGGATCTATTGTCTCCATTCTCTAGCACCGAATGGGATTAATGAGGGCTTAACATAAGAAATAGAGGAACGTGTTTCTATTTTATTTTATTTTTAAAAAAAGCTAAATTATTCTATATTCCATACAAGACTTACCATAGAAAGGTGAGTAATCTTTTTGTGGAAAATTCTGTCTTCAGGAGAGTCACCTCCATTAAAGGCATCTGTCAACAATAAATAAAAATAAAAATAATAAGAAAAATAACAAATAAGAAAATAATATATAAAAGAAAAATAGAAGAACAAGAACAGAAAATATAGAAATAGCATTCTAACTTTTCTATTCTTACAGTGCTAATAATTGGATCCAGGATGAAATGATAGCGCAAGAGCTCAGATAGGGGTCCCATGTGAAAGAAATATTCTAAGTATAGGTGCATGCGCAAAGCACCAAGATAAAAGTGTAATCTTCAAGTCCCGGCGCATGCGCACAAATGCGGCTCTCATGTGTGAAAAACCCTTAAGTATAGGCGCATGCGCAAAGAAAGGAGACTAATATGTGAAAATTCTCTTAAAGTACAGGCGCAAGCGCATTTAAACATTACTGGGCGCTTTACAGCGATCACTGCGGCTCATAAACGCAGACTTTAAATCTATAATGGAAGAAGAGGGGTGAGAAGAGAAAAATAAAAAAATTATCCAAGTACTAATGCATGTGCAAAGAGATGTAGAACACTGGGGGTTTCAAAGTACCAGTTAAAGGCAAAGACAGAGGCTGAGATGTGAGAATAATCTGCAAGTGACGGCGCATGCACATAGATGGAAGTCTCATGTGAAAGAAACATTCTAAGTGAAGGCGCATGCGCATAGTACCAGGACAGAGGCTGTAATCTCTAAGTGCCGACGCATGCACAGAAATAGGATTCCCATATGAGAAAATCTCTAAGTGTATACACATGCGCAAAGAAAGGAGATCGATCTGTGAGAATATTCTCAAAGTGTCGGCGCACGCGCAGAAATCATACTGGGCGCATTGATGCCTTTAGGTAGTAGCGCAAGCGCAAAGACGAGAGATGGAAAGTCAAATACTTTTCAAGTATTGGCGCGATGTAAGACCCTGGATGACGCCACTGACATCTTCCTAGCGACGCTGGAAGAGTGCGCCCCGCACTCGTGACCTATTGGTTAAGATACTGTCTTTCAACTGGAGAGACAGAGCGATTAGAAGGAATCATCCTACCCACCTGAACCGAGGATTTAAAGCTTGATCCCCGCCACCACACTCAATACCTGCATGTCATCCCCTGAAGACGCCGAGTACACGGCGAAACATGTAGGGATGCAGGAATAAAGATTTTAGTTCAGGGACAATCAGGCAGGGACCCACTAGTGGGAAATTGCAATCAGATAGTGTGAGATTCAGAGACTCTTGCGTAGATTTGAGACTCAAGGGGTGGTATAATCCCGCTCTGACAAGTCTAATGTAGATACGTACAATGTAACGAGCACAAGGTAGATCCCGAACCCTGATCTCCCTGAGGAATTTTAATTAGAGAGTTCCCAAGTGATAAGTGTATCTTAAAAAAGTGTTTAATAAAGATGTTGTTTTATGTTTACTAGTCAGTGAGGATGCAATAGTCACGCCCAGGTCCAAGGGACCCTTTAACCTTTCATGTGCTGAAACGTCTCAATTGGCTGTCCTGTCCCACCTGATGGATGTGTCATGGGTCAAAGTTTGGCGCAATGCAAAAGAATATGGCGACGGCAGACATCGCCATATGTTTGCATGTTCGGCGAATCACAAACGCTTAAAGTTCGCCGCTAAACGACTGCCGGGCGAACCGCAAAGCCATCTTTAGTTATTAGTACCTCCTGCCCCCAGTTATAGGAGCCCTGCAATAACCAGTAAGCGCTTTCCTTCACTGCAGAGACTTGCACCCACTGGTTATCACTGCCTCCTGCCCCCAGTTATAGGGGCCCTGCAATAACCAGTAAGCGCTTTCCTTCACTGCAGAGACCGGCGCTCACTGGTTATAACCGCCTCCTACCGTTATAGAGGCCCTGCAATAACCAGTTAGCGCTTTAACTTACTAGTGGGGAAGGAGTTCATTAGTTAACCCTTTAATGACCAGGGTTCAAATGTCTGTAACTATCTTATTTGTTGAACTACCAAAATAATTTTTGCAACATTTTTTTTACGTGACACATAGGGCTTTATAATTAATTTTTTTTGTAGTTTTATTTGGGGGAAACCGTACAAAATATTTTTAAAAAGTTTTTTTATTTTCAAATTATATCTCCTTATTCTTTAGATATGCAAACTGACACCAAAATAAATTATTATAATTAGTTCCCTATTTTGTGTAGGCCGTTTTGTTATATAATATGTATAGTTTCAAGTGAATGGGGCGGTACTGGTGATGGAATTGGTTGGTGTGGGTGTTTTTCTTTTATGAATTTTTACATTTTTTCTACCAAATTTTTTATATATTTCTGCTACATGATATGTCCCCCAAGAGGTCATAAAAAGACCTTTGGGGGACACTGACCCTTTTTTTTTTTATTTCACCTTTTCATTTTTTACTTTTATTTGCATTTTATTGTATTTTTTATAATTGGTTTATTACTTAATTTTAAATATTTTTTAAATATATTTAAATTTTTTTAAATATATTTTTACCACATAATGTGTCCCCCAAGAAGTCATAAAAATTCTGTTGGGGGACAATGAACACTATATTATTTTGCACTTTTTACTTAATTTTTTCTTTATTTATTTAAAATTAATTTTATTATTTTTTATATTATTTGTATTTTTTTTAACTTTCTAGTATTTTTCTAAATATATTTTTTCCACATAATATGTTCCCCAAATGGTCATAAAAAGACTGTTGGGGGACCGTGAGCACTCTTTTATTTTGCACTTTCCTTTTTTTATTTTTATGGTATTTTTTATAATATTCTATTCTTTGCCACATAATATGTTATTTCTTATTTTCTTTTATTTTGATTTTATTATATTTTTTATTTATTTTTCAATTTTTTTTATATATTTTTTCCACACAATTTGTCCCCAAGAGGTCACTGAAAGACCATTGGGAGACAATGAGAGACTTTCTTTTGTACTATTTCCACTGTAACTGGGGCATCCAAAGGAGCCCCAGTTACAGGGGAAACCAGCCTCCTGTGGGAGTTTGTAGAGGGCAGAGCTGATCAGGATTTCCTGACCATGCAACTCTGCACTCCTCTGCCCCAAGCCGCTCATCGTGCCACTCTATCTGAGGAGAAAGCAGAAGTGCTGATAAAGCGCTTCTTGCTTCTCGGCTCCCTCACTATCACTTCCAGCAGGGGGGGCCGGACCTGCTCCTGGTACAGTGCAAAAGCAGGAGCTGTCATCCATCGTCGTGCGGCATTTCAGGCAGAAACACAGCTGATCACATGATCAGCTGTGCTTCTGCTCATCAAGACGAGGGCCGCAAAACCTGGTCCTGGGGGCCGCATGCGGCCCGTGGGCCATGGGTTGTGCACCCCTGCTTTAGAGGGAAGAGTCCTGACCAAGTAGGTAGAAGAGGAGATAATCACAACTAAGACTGGGCCCCTTCTTGCTCTGGGCCCCATAGCAGTCGCATGGTCGTTACGGCCCTGATGGTCGATAGCATAATAACGCAAAACAGGTCTAGTTCCATAGTAGAAATAAAAACATTAAAAAGCTTAAAGCAACATTTAAATAATTTGTTTAACAAAATAGAAGAAAAACAACAATTAAAGAACAAATGGAAAAATAAAAAATAAAGTTATGAGTTTTGACACGCAGAAATGAAAAACAAACAAAAAAAAATCGCTGAATCACGGAATCTCAAAATAACTTAGCCCTTAAAGGGATTGTTTAAGACTTTATTTAACTTCCCCAACCCACCCAACAGTATTTGGGAAAAAATACTCTCCTGTGCCCTGAAAAACTATTCTGGCTCCATGGCTCACATGATGCCTTCACTGGACTGCTAGTTTCCTTGTCTGTCAACTTCCATGTTGATAGAATCACCAGTACCACACCAGCTAAGGACTGGCCTCAGTGGAGATGTAGCCACAAACTGTATCACTGCCTGGTCATATGCTTCTTGGGGACACTGAGTCCAATCATTGGTTGCAGTGGTACACATGACCTCATCGTTGCAGATGTTGACAGGCAGGGACCAGAAGAGGGTATACAGCTCAGTAACCAGGGAGCCGGAACAGAACAGCTTGGAGCAAATAAGTATAGATGTCTTCACAGGTACTACTGGGTGGAGGGGGAAGTAAAAAAAAAACCTAGACAAACCCTTTAAGGCCCCTTTCACACGAGTGAATTTTCCGCGTGCGTGCAATGCATGACGTGAACGCATTGCACCCGCACTGAATCCTGACACATTCATTTCAATATGTCTGTGTATATGAGCATTTTTTTCACGCATCAGTTCTGCGTAGTGTGAAAAACTCTTTTTTCTTGCAGCCCTGGCCCTATAGAAGTCAATGGGGCTTCAGTGAAAAATGCATTGCATCCGCAAGCAAGTGCGGATGCAATGCGTTTTTCACTGTTGGTTGCTGAGATGTTGTTTGTAAACCTTCAGTTTTTTATCACGCACGTGAAAAACGCGTCAAAACGCATTGCACCCGCGCGGAAAAATCATGAAGGCTGCCTACATGTATACAGATTTATAAAGCTCCAATTGAAGTCAACACAGGAGAGGTCTGGTCTAAACCCCTTCCCCAGTGATGGTTACCTACAGACACACCTTATAGGAGAAAAACTGAGATTAAGGCCTCTTTCACACCGGCGTCCCGGATTTGCTCCAGATGCGTTGCGTGTGCATTGCGGGAAAACCGCGCGAGTAGGCACACAATTGCAGTCAGTTTTGACTGCGATTGCGTTCCGATGTTCTGTTTTTTTCATGCCAGTGCAATGTGTTTTGCACGCTCGTGAGAAAAAACTGAATGTGGTACCCAGACCCTAACCCGGACTTCTTCACTGAAGTTCGGGTTTGGGTTAGGTGTTCTCTTCATTTTATTATTTTCCCTTATACATGGTTATAAGGGAAAATAGCATTCTTAATACAGAACGCTTATTAAAATGTGCCTTGAGGGGTTAAAAAAAAAGAAAGTAACTCACCTCATCCACTTGTTCGCACAGCATCGTCTTTTCTTTTTCTTTCAGGACCTGCAAAAGGACCTTTGATGATGTAATCGCGCTCACCACATGGTGAGCGCGGTGACGTCATCGCAGGTCCTGCTGAATGAAGATAGAAGATAGATAATACAGTGATTAGACTTAAATGGGGTTGCTCATCCCTATCATCTCCTAGCAACCATGCGTGAAAATTGCACCGCATCCGCACTCGATGGGGCCTGCGTTGCGTGAAAAACGCAGAATATAGAACATGCTGCGATTTTCACGCAATGCACAAGTGATGCATAAAAATCACCGCTCATCTGAACAGCCCCATTGAAGTGAATGGGTCCGGATTCAGTGTGGGTGCAAAGCGTTCACCTCATGCATTGCACTCGTGCTGGAATCTCGCCCGTGTAAAAGGGGCCTAAGAAGGGCTATGTTTTGACCCTTGAGGGTCCATGTACTGTACATACAAACAGAAATACCTAACCACAGTCTAACAAGTGACAAGTAAGTATAGAGGCAGTGAAAAGTGTGTCATTGAAAAAACATGAATGTGAGCATCAAGATATCAGTCAAGAATCAAGCATCAAGAATCTCCCTAAAGTGTCAGCCTAGCTTGCTCTATCCGAGCCCGTAGGTCTTTTTTTCAAGGAATATAAAAAATAATTACAGCTTCAATTTCCATTTATAGCATGGCATGTGCAATAGTGTGAGATTCCTTGACAGCTGAAATTGTTAGCCATCTAATGCTGTCAGTTCTTTCAAGCCCCACTTTTAATGATGAATAGTTCACTATTTTAAGGCTTTCTTCTAAAGGTAATTGTAGCAGTGGATTTAATAAATTGTAAGCAAAGACAACTTGGCTAAAGCTGCATCTGATTCACCAGCATGAATGATACCAAACTATGCAGTATTTGTGGTTTTCTACTGTAAAATATTTTTACTTTATGTCAAAGTAGAAAGGCACATTTTTATAATTTAAAGGGGTAAAAAAATATCCCCAATCCACTGGTTAGGGAATAACTGCTGCATTGGTTGTAGTCCATCTACTGGGAAGAGAATGGGGATTCCATGTCTTCTAATGGAATGGAGTGGTGGTTGATAATGATGGACGAACATCAGTAGGGATGGTTCGCGAATGCGCGTTCGCGATCAAATGTCCGCGAACCGCGTGTTTGCGGCGGGCCCCATTGACTTTAATGGCAGGCAAACCTGAAAAACCTTCAGGTCATATTTGCAGCCAACAAATACTTACTAGAAGTGCACAAATAGTCCCACAACATGGACAGTGACATACCAGAGGGGGATCAATGGCAAAAATTCCCACAAAAAATATGTATTTTAATCAGGGGCCATTTTTATGCGTCTTTAAGGGAAACTCTCAAAAAGGGGCCCTGCTGGAACCTAGAAAAAAATTATTTAAGGCCACGGGAGTACAGGCCCCAAAAATTAGGCATTTACCTGACAGAAAAGAACTTGTGATTATGTGGCTGGAGGTACATTAGGCGGTCACTGGATAAAAATTTTACTGTAGGCCAGTACAGGCCCCAAAAATTGGGCATTAGCCTGACAGAAAATAATTTGTGATTATGTGGCTCGAGGTACATTAGGCAGTCACTGGATCAAAATTTTACTGTAGGCCACTGGAGTACAGGCCCCAAAAATTATGCATTCACCTGACAGAAAAGGCCATTTATGCGGCTGTATGTACATAAGACAAGGCCCATTCTTTCTTCTGTGTGGTGGCAGATATGTGTGGGCTGGCATGAGGAAATTCAATTACACATGGTCGTCACAGGAGTTGAATTCCTCTGAGATCCATGCCTCATTCATTTTTAGAAATGTGAGGTAGTCCACACTATCGTGAGCTTGGCGAGCTTATCGGTCACAATCCCCCCTGCTGCGCTTAACATGCTTTTGGACAGTACACTCGACAAAGGGCAAGCCAAAAGTTCCATGGAAAATTATGCCAGCTCTGGCCACAGGTCAAGCCTGAAAACCCAGTAGTCCAGGGGTTCCTTGCTTCTCAGAGTGTCCACATCGGCCGTTAACCCGATGTAGTTGAACACCTGTCGGTCTAGGCATTCCCGGAGGCTGGATCCGGAGGGTGACTGTCGATGGGTAGGCCGCACGAATTATCTCATATCCGAAGTGACCAACACATCTTAAAACCGCCCTCTTCTTGCAGGCATGGTAGGATTCGTACCTGCACTTGTTTTGCTGTGCGTGGAAATTCCTCTGCCAGCACCCGCAACAGCAGAATACAGCATCTCTCGCAGAAAGGCCTGGAAATGCTGCATTCTGAAAGCCCTCTGTGATGCTGGTAACATGTCTGCCATTTTGTGTTTGTACCGGGGGTCTAAGTACAGTCGTGGCCAAAAGTTTTGAGAATGACACAAATATTAGTTTTCACAAAGTTTGCTGCTAAACTGCTTTTAGATCTTTGTTTCAGTTGTTTCTGTGATGTAGTGAAATATAATTACACGCACTTCATATGTTTCAAAGGCTTTTATCGACAATTACATGACATTTATGCAAAGAGTCAGTATTTGCAGTGTTGGCCCTTCTTTTTCAGGACCTCTGCAATTCGACTGGGCATGCTCTCAATCAACTTCTGGGCCAATTCCTGACTGATAGCAACCCATTCTTTCTTAATCACTTCTTGGAGTTTGTCAGAATTAGTGGGTTTTTGTTTGTCCACCCACCTCTTGAGGATTGACCACAAGTTCTCAATGGGATTAAGATCTGGGGAGTTTCCAGGCCATGGACCCAAAATGTCAATGTTTTGGTCCCCGAGCCACTTAGTTATCACTTTTGCCTTATGGCACGGTGCTCCATCGTGCTGGAAAATGCATTGTTCTTCACCAAACTGTTGTTGGATTGTTGGAAGAAGTTGCTGTTGGAGGGTGTTTTGGTACCATTCTTTATTCATGGCTGTGTTTTTGGGCAAAATTGTGAGTGAGCCCACTCCCTTGGATGAGAAGCAACCCCACACATGAATGGTCTCAGGATGCTTTACTGTTGGCATGACACAGGACTGATGGTAGCGCTCACCTTTTCTTCTCCGGACAAGCCTTTTTCCAGATGCCCCAAACAATCGGAAAGAGGCTTCATCAGAGAATATGACTTTGCCCCAGTCCTCAGCAGTCCATTCACCAAACTTTCTGCAGAAGATCAATCTGTCCCTGATGTTTTTTTTGGAGAGAAGTGGCTTCTTTGCTGCCCTTCTTGACACCAGGCCATCTTCCAAAAGTCTTAGCCTCACTGTGCATGCAGATGCGCTCACACCTGCCTGCTGCCATTCCTGAGCAGGCTCTGCACTGGTGGCACTCCGATCCCGCAGCTGAATCCTCTTTAGGAGACGATCCTGGCGCTTGCTGGACTTTCTTGGACGCCCTGAAGCCTTCTTAACAAGAATTGAACCTCTTTCCTTGAAGTTCTTGATGATCCTATAAATTGTTGATTGAGGTGCAATCTTAGTAGCCACAATATCCTTGCCTGTGAAGCCATTTTTATGCAACGCAATGATGGCTGCACGCGTTTCTTTGCAGGTCACCATGGTTAACAATGGAAGAACAATGATTTCAAGCATCACCCTCCTTTTAACATGTGAAGTCTGCCATTTTAACCCAATCAGCCTGACATAATGATCTCCAGCCTTGTGCTCGTCAACATTCTCACCTGAGTTAACAAGACGATTACTGAAATGATCTCAGCAAGTCCTTTAATGACAGCAATGAAATGCAGTGGAAAGGTTTTTTTGGGATTAAGTTAATTTTCATGGCAAAGAAGGACTATGCAATTCATCTGATCACTCTTCATAACATTCTGGAATATATGCAAATTGCTATTAGAAAAACTTAAGCAGCAACTTTTCAATTTCCAATATTTATGTAATTCTCAAAACTTTTGGCCACGACTGTACATTGCCACCCAGTACTGGTCCTTGCCCTTTATGCTTTTTATATGGGGGTCCCTCTTCAAACACTGGAGCATGAAGGTCCCCACTTGCACTAAATTGGAAGCGGTGGAGCGCCCTGGCTTCTGCTCATCGCCCAGGAGTATGTCGTCCTTGGTCTCCTCCCCCCAGCCACAGACAACACCAGAGATCCTCTAAAAGTGTAAAGTCCCCCTCAAAGTCTGCTCTTCTTGCTCCTCCTCCTCCCTAGCCACCATCCTCTTCAGACTCCTGCTGACTTGTCTCAGATGGAGTAGCCCCCCTGGGAATTCATTCAGCATTGCGACTTCCTCATCTTCCAGCTCCTGCTTCTCGACGGCTTGATCAATGACACGACGCAATACACGCTTTAGAAATAAGGTGTAAGGTATGATGTCACTGATGGCGCCCTGGCTGTGACTGACTAGTTTGGTGATCTCATCAAATGGCCGCAGAAGTCTGCATGCGTCGCGCATGAACAGAAACCAAGCTCCCCAGAACCTGTCCTGCTGCAAAGTTCATACAGGTAGTCGTTAACGGCACATTTCTGCTGGAGCAGCCTATCAAGCATACACAAGGTGGAGTTCCAGTGCGTCGGGCTGTCACAAATCAGACGTCTGACAGGCAAGTGGTGTCACCGCTGAACGTCAGCAAGGCGAGCCATGGCTGTGTAAGATTCTATCAAATGGCCAGAGATTTTCCTGGCCTGCCGCAAGACGTCCTTGACCCCTGGGCATTTGGCAACAAATCGCTGAACGACTAAGTTCCAGACATGTGCCATACACGGCATGTGTGTAAATTTGCCCTGTTTCAGCATGCCCAGCAGATTGGCACCATTGTCGCACACCACTTTACCAACTGTCAAATTGAGCGGGATTGGCCAATGATCGGCCTGTGACCGCAGAGCTAAAAGCAGTACAGAACCGGTGTGGCTCTTGACTTCCAGGCACAACAGCTGCAGCATAGCAGGGCAACGTCTCACCTGGGAAGTCAAATAGGTTCTAGGGAGCTTGGGTGCGCAGCGGAAGAGGCGGTAGCAGTGGAAAAGGAGGAGACGGAGGATGGAGTAGGAGGAGAAGAAAAAGAGGCAGGCAATTCTTGGCGGTAACACCAAATCCAGACGGGAGCCACGGGTTACATGCTTGACGGCCGTCAGAAGGTTCACCCAATGGGCAGTAAAAGTTTTGTACCTTCCCTGCCCGTGTTTGCTAGACAACGTGTCTGTGGTCAGATGTATCTTGGCACTGACACTGTGTGCCAGAGATATTATCACTTGTCACTGAACGTGACCATATATCTCTGGGATGCCCTTCTGGGAGAAATATTTCCTTCCGGGGACCTTCCATTGCGGTGTGCCAATGACCACAAATTTTCTAAAGGCCTCCGAGTCCACCAGTTTATATGGCAGTAGTTGGCGGGCTAGCAGTTTTGACAAGTCAGCGGTCAGCCGTTGGGCAAAAGAGCTATCCGGCGTCATCAACTTTGTATGCTCAGATATTTAGGCCACGGAAGCCATCCTTTTGCAAGATGAACGTGATGACGGCACGGTGGAAGGTGGAGTGGAGGACAAATGGGAGGAGAAGGAGAAGAAGCAGGATGTGGAGCGCCGGGAGTGTGGCTTTGTGGGTTCTGATGGCGTTGTTCCCACTGGGCTCAGTGATGGGAGGCCAGGTGCCTTTTTAAGGTGAGTGTTGTGCTTACCGCGACTTATGCATTGACAGCACAGGCTGCAGATGGCAACGCTATTGTAAGCAGCTGACACATTAAAAAAAGCCCACACTGCGTAGCCATGTGCCAGTGTCCTGGGAGCGCAAGATGTGACCGTGCATGGTGGATGACTCGCTCCAGATACATTTGCAGTCTGCTTTTTGCCTACTGTGTCCTGTGAGCTTTGCCTGTTTCTCCTCCTTCTCCTCCCTCTCTGCTGCTCATTCTCTCCCTCTGAACTCACCTCTTCTTCCTCTCTTGTGGGCACCCAAGTGTCGTCCATCAAAACATAATCATCGCCACCTTCACCACCACTGACCATTGAGATCTCGGAGTAGGCAGCAACAGCGGGGACCTCCCTCCTTGGGCTGATCTGGGTACTGCTGTCGGACCGCTGGGTGGCGGCCGTTGCTACCTACTCTTCCTCATCTGATGCCAAGAAAGGCTGTGCATCAGTAAGGTCTGGGAATGGATGGGAAAATAATTCCTCTGAAACGAGTAGAGGGGCTATGGTGGTGGTGGTGGTGGTGTATTTGGGGGTGCACACAGCCGAGAGTGAGAAGTGTGCTGATACAGAGGATGAGGATGGTACAGAAGTGGAAGGCTGAGTGAGCCACTCACCCAACTCTGGTGTGCACTTTAAAGTAACAGCCTTCATCAACTTCACACTTAGGCTCCTGCCTGGTGCACCTGCCCGACCCTACCACCCCTACGGAATGGCCTGCCTCTTTCTCTGCCTGTCATTTTCAAAATGACACTGTGCCTAAGTCCCTAGAGTAGAACAGTATTTGTGGAAGCAGGTATATCGAAATCCTCAATCAAAATTTGGTGGAAACAGGTATATCGAACCCCTTAATCTGTATTTATGGAACCAGGTATATCGCAGTCCTCAATCAATATTTGGTAGAAACAGGTATATCAATTCCCTTAATCAGTATTTTTTGGAAGCAGGTATATCGCAGGCCTCAATCAAAATTGGATAGGAACAGGTATGTCTAACCCCTCAATCAGTAATTTGTGGAAGTAGGTATATAGCATCCCTCAATCCGTATTTTGTGGAAGCGGTATATCAAATCCCTTAATCAGTATTTTGTGGAAGCAGTTATATTGCAGGCTTCATTCAAAATTTGGTGGAAACTGGTATATCGAACCCCTTAATTTTTATTTTGTGGAAGCAGGAATATCGCAGGCTTCAATCAATATTTGGTAGAAACAGGTATATCAATCCCCTTAATCAGTATTTTGTGGAAGCAGGTATATCGCAGCCCTCAATAAATATTTTGTAAAAGCAGGTATATCAAACAACTTAATCAGTATTTTGTGAAAGCAGGCATATTGCCCCCCTCAATCAATATTTGGTGGAAACAGATATAGCGAACCCCTTAATCAATATTTTGTGGAAGCAGGTATATCGCAGGCCTCAATCATTATTTGGTATAAACAGGCATATCAACCCCTTAAATAGTATTTTGTGGAAGCAGGTATATCGCAGCCCTGAATCAGTATTTTGTGAAAGCAGGTATATCGTAGGCCTCAATCAATATTTGGTAGAAACAGGTATATCGAACCCCTTAATCAGAATTTTGTGGAAGCAGGGGTATCGCAGCCCTCGATAAGTATTTTGTGGAAGCAGGTATATCAAACCCTTTAATCAGTATTTTGTGGAAGAAGGTATATGGCAGGCCTCACTCAGTATTTGGTGGAGGCAGGTATATCAATCCCCTTAATCAGTATTTTGTGGAAACAGTTATATCGAACTCCTTAATCAGTATTTTGTGGAAGCAGGTATTTTACAGGCCTCAATCAATATTTAGTGGAAACAGGTATATCAAACCCCCTAAACAGTATTTTGTGAAAGCAGGTATATTGCCCCCTCAATCAATATTTGGTAAAAACAGATATAGCGAACCCCTTAATCAATATTTTGTGGATGCAGGAATATCGCAGGCCTCAATCAATATTTGGTGGAAACAGGTATATCAAACCCCATAATCAGTATTTTGTGGAAGTAGTTATATATTGCAGCCCTTAATCAGTATTTTGTGGAAGCAGGTATATTGCAGACCTCAGTCAATATTTGGTAGAATCCGGCATATCAAACCCCTTAATCAGTATTTTGTGGAAGCAGGTATATCACAGCCCCTTAATCAATATTTTGTGGAAGCAGGTATATTGCAGCCCTCAATCAATATTTGGTGGAAGCAGGTATATCAAACCCCTTAATCAGTATTTTGTGGAATCAGGTATATCACAGCCCTCAATCAGTATTTTGTGGAAGCAGGTATATCGCAGGCCTCAATCAATATTTGGTGGAAATAGGTATATCGAACCCCTTAATCAGTATTTTGTGGAAGCAGGTATATCACATCCCTCAATCAGTATTTTGTGGAAGCATGTATATCAAACCCATTAATCAGTATTTTGTGGAAGCAGGTATATCGCAATCCTTAACCTCCTCAGGACCGCCGCACGCAGGATTGCGTCATGGCAGCGGCCCTGTTATTCCTCCTGGACGCGCCGGCGCGTCATCTCGCGAGAGGCGAAATTTCCTGTGAACGCACGCACACAGGAGCGCGCGTTCACAGGAACCGGAGGTAAACGAGTACATCTACAGCGCTGGCAGGCTGTAGATGCGATTTTTTTTAACCCCAAAAAGGTATATTAGACGCTGTTTTGATAACAGCGTCTAATATACCTGCTACCTGGTCCTCTGGTGGTCCCTTTTGCTTGGATCGACCACCAGAGGACACAGGCAGCTCTGTAAAGTAGCACCAAACACCACTACACTACACCCCCCCCCTGTCACATATTAACCCCTTATTAACCCCTGATCACCCCATATAGACTCCCTGATCACCCCTCTGTCATTGATCACCCCCCTGTAAGGCTCCATTCAGACGTCCGTATGTGTTTTGCGGATCCACGGATCCGCAAAACACATACGGGTGTCTGAATGGAGCCTTACAGGGGGGGCGATCACCCCATATAGACTCCCTGATCACCCCCCTGTCATTGATCACCCCCCTGTAAGGCTCCATTCAGACGTCCGTATGTGTTTTGCAGATCCGCGGATCCACGGATCCGCAAAACACATACGGATGTCTAAATGGAGCCTTATAGGGGGGTGATTACCCCATATAGACTCCCTGATCACCCCCCTGTCATTGATCACCCCCCTGTAAGGCTCCATTCAGACGTCCGTATGTGTTTTGCGGATCCGCGGATTCACGGATCTGCAAAACACGGACACCGCAGATCCGCAAAACACGGACACCAGCAATGTGCTTTCCGCATTTTGCGGATCCGCACATTGCCAGAACTATATAGAAAATGTATTTTCTTGTCCGTAATTGCGGACAAGAATAGGACATGTTCTATAGGCTCTACAAAAAACGCAGTGTTCGCCCGATCAGGCCTGATCTTGTGCGCACACTTGCGTTCAGTCCGCCCCACCGCAGTGACAGAATAAATTTTTTTCTGATCACTGCAAAAACACCGTAAAATCGCTGCGGCGCTATAAAAAGATCACTTTGGAGGGGCATGGCGAGTTCATAGAAGCTTTTTTTTTTGTCACAAGTTAGCGGAAATAGATTTTTACATATACTCATACTGTGTGTGAGAAATATCTCTGTAAATGACAACTTTTTACATTTTTTAATACAAAGTTGTAAATTTACAGAGATATACCTCTCACCAAGCATGGGTATATGTAAAAATACACCCCAAAACACATTGCCCTACTTCTCCTGAGTACGGCGATACCACATGTGTGACACTGTTTTGCAGCCTAGGTGCGCAAAGGGGCCCAAATTCCAAAGAGTATCTTTACGATTTCACAGGGCATTTTTTACGCATTTGGATTCCAGACTTCTTCTCAAGCTTTAGGGCCCCTAAAATTCCAGGGCAGTATAAATACCCCACAAGTGACCCCATTTTGGAAAGAAGACACCCCAAGGTATTCCATGAGGGGTATGGTGAGTTCATGTAAAATTGTATTTTTTTGTCACAAGTTAGTGGAATACAAGAAAAAAAAAAAATAATATTATAATTTTCCGCTAACTTGTGCCCAAATTGTTTTTTCTAGGAACTCGCCATGCCCCTCACGGAATACTTTGGGGTGTATTCTTTCCAAAATGGGGTCACTTGTGGGGTATTTATACTGCCCTGACATTTTAGGGGCCCTAAAGCGTGAGAAGTAATTTGGAATCCAAATACGTAAAAAATGCCCTGTGAAATCTTAAAGGTGCTCTTTAGAATTTGGGCCCCTTTGCACACCTAGGCTGCAAAAAAGTGTCACACATGTGGTATAGCCGTACTCAGGAGAAGTTGGGCAATGTGTTTTGGGGTGTCATTTTACATATACCCATGCTGGGTGAGAGAAATATCTCTCTAAAATTACAACTTTGTATAAAAAAATGGAAAAAGTTGACTTTTAGAGAGATATTTATCTCACCCAGCATGGGTATATGTAAAAATACACACCAAAACACATTGCCCTACTTCTTCTGAGTACGGCGATACCACATGTGTGACACTTTTTTGCAGCCTAGGTGCCCAAAGGGGCCCAAATTCTAAAGAGCACCTTTAGGATTTCACAGGGCATTTTTTAGGCATTTGGATTCCAGACTTCTTCTCACGCTTTAGGTCCCCTAAAATGCCAGGGCAGTATAAATACCCCACAAGTGACCCTATTTTGGAAAGAAGACACCCCAAGGTATTTCGTGATGGGCATAGTGAGTTCATGGAAGTTTTTATTTTTTGTCACAAGTTAGTGGAATATGAGACTTTGTAAGAAAAAATAAAAAAATAAAAAAATCATCATTTTCCGCTAACTTGTGACAAAAAAAAAAACTTCTATGAACTCACTATGCCCATCAGCGAATACCTTAGGGTGTCTACTTTCCGAAATGGGGTCATTTGTGGGGTGTTTTTACTGTCTGGGCATTGTAGAACCTCAGGAAACATGACTGGTGCTCAGAAAGTCAGAGCTGCTTCAAAATGCGGAAATTCTAATTTTTGTACCATAGTTTAAACGCTATAACTTTTGCGCAAACCAATAAATATACCCTTATTGCATTTTTTTTTTATCAAAGACATGTAGAACAATAAATTTAGAGAAAAATTTATATAGAAATGTAGTTTTATTTGAAAAATTTTACAACTGAAAGTGAAAAATGTCATTTATTTGCAAAAAATTCGATCAATTTCGATTAATAACAAAAAAAGTAAAAATGTCAGCAGCAATGAAATACCACTAAAGGAAAGCTCTATTAGTGAGAAGAAAAGGAGGTAAAATTTATTTGGGTGGTAAGTTGTATGACCGAGCAATAAACCGTGAAAGTAGTGTAGTGCAGAATTGCAAAAAGTGGTCTGGTCATTAAGGGTGTTTAAGCTAGGGGAGCTGAGGTGGTTAATCAATATTTGGTGGAAACAGGAATATCAAACCGCTTAATCAGTATTTTGTGGATGTAGGTATATTGCAGCCCTCAATCAGTATTTTGTGGAAGCATTTATATCAAACCCCTTAATCAATATTTTGTGGAAGCAGGTATATTGCAGGCCTCAATCAATATTTAGTAGAAACAGGTATATCGAACCTCTTAATCAGTATTTTGTGGAAGCAGGTATATTGCAGCCCTCAATCAGTATTTTGTGGAAGCAGTTATATCAAATTTGTTAATCAGTATTTTGTGGAAGCAAATATATCGCAGGCCTCAATCAATATTTGGTACAAACATGTATATCAAACTCATTATTCTGTATATTGTGGAAGCAGGTATATCGCAGTCCTCAATTAGTATTTTGTGGAAGCAGGAATATCAAACCCCTTAATCAATATTTTGTGGAAGCAGGTATTTTGCAGGCCTCAATCAATATTTGGTTGAAACAGGTATATCAAACCCCTTAATCAGTATTTTGTGGAAGCAGGTATATGACAGCCCTTAATCATTATTTTGTGGAAGCAGGTATATCAAACCTCTTTATGAGTATTTTGTGGAAGCAGGTATATCGCCGTCCTCAATCAATATTTTGTGGATGTAGAAATATCAAACCCCTTAATCAGTATTTTGTGGAAGCAGTTATATCCCAGCCCTCAATTAGTATTTTGTGGAAGCAGGTATATCAAACCCCATAATCATTATTTTGTGAAAGCAGGTATATCGCAGGCCTCAATCAATATCCATTGAGATCTCGGAGTAGGCAGCAACAGCGGGGACCTCCCTCCTTGGGCTGATCTGGGTACTGCTGTCGGACCGCTGGGTGGCGGCCGTTGCTACCTACTCTTCCTCATCTGATGCCAAGAAAGGCTGTGCATCAGTAAGGTCTGGGAATGGATGGGAAAATAATTCCTCTGAAACGAGTAGAGGGGCTATGGTGGTGGTGGTGGTGGTGTATTTGGGGGTGCACACAGCCGAGAGTGAGAAGTGTGCTGATACAGAGGATGAGGATGGTACAGAAGTGGAAGGCTGAGTGAGCCACTCACCCAACTCTGGTGTGCACTTTAAAGTAACAGCCTTCATCAACTTCACACTTAGGCTCCTGCCTGGTGCACCTGCCCGACCCTACCACCCCTACGGAATGGCCTGCCTCTTTCTCTGCCTGTCATTTTCAAAATGACACTGTGCCTAAGTCCCTAGAGTAGAACAGTATTTGTGGAAGCAGGTATATCGAAATCCTCAATCAAAATTTGGTGGAAACAGGTATATCGAACCCCTTAATCTGTATTTATGGAACCAGGTATATCGCAGTCCTCAATCAATATTTGGTAGAGATAGGTATATCAATTCCCTTAATCAGTATTTTTTGGAAGCAGGTATATCGCAGGCCTCAATAAAAAATTGGATAGGAACAGGTATGTCTAACCCCTCAATCAGTAATTTGCGGAAGTAGGTATATAGCATCCCTCAATCCGTATTTTGTGGAAGCGGTATATCAAATCCCTTAATCAGTATTTTGTGGAAGCAGTTATATTGCAGGCTTCATTCAAAATTTGGTGGAAACTGGTATATCGAACCCCTTAATTTTTATTTTGTGGAAGCAGGAATATCGCAGGCTTCAATCAATATTTGGTAGAAACAGGTATATCAAACCCCTTAATCAGTATTTTGTGGAAGCAGGTATATCGCAGCCCTCAATAAATATTTTGTAAAAGCAGGTATATCAAACAACTTAATCAGTATTTTGTGAAAGCAGGCATATTGCCCCCCTCAATCAATATTTGGTGGAAACAGATATAGCGAACCCCATAATCAATATTTTGTGGAAGCAGGTATATCGCAGGCCTCAATCATTATTTGGTAGAAACAGGCATATCAACCCCTTAATTAGTATTTTGTGGAAGCAGGTATATCGCAGCCCTGAATCAGTATTTTGTGAAAGCAGGTATATCGTAGGCCTCAATCAATATTTGGTAGAAACAGGTATATCGAACCCCTTAATCAGAATTTTGTGGAAGCAGGGGTATCGCAGCCCTCGATAAGTATTTTGTGGAAGCAGGTATATCAAACCCTTTAATCAGTATTTTGTGGAAGAAGGTATATGGCAGGCCTCAATCAGTATTTGGTGGAGGCAGGTATATCAATCCCCTTAATCAGTATTTTGTGGAAACAGTTATATCGAACTCCTTAATCAGTATTTTGTGGAAGCAGGTATTTTACAGGCCTCAATCAATATTTAGTGGAAACAGGTATATCAAACCCCCTAAACAGTATTTTGTGAAAGCAGGTATATTGCCCCCTCAATCAATATTTGGTGAAAACAGATATAGCGAACCCCTTAATCAATATTTTGTGGATGCAGGAATATCGCAGGCCTCAATCAATATTTGGTGGAAACAGGTATATCAAACCCCATAATCAGTATTTTGTGGAAGTAGTTATATATTGCAGCCCTTAATCAGTATTTTGTGGAAGCAGGTATAGCAAATCCCTTAATATTTTGTGGAAGCAGGTATATTGCAGACCTCAGTCAATATTTGGTAGAATCCGGCATATCAAACCCCTTAATCAGTATTTTGTGGAAGCAGGTATATCACAGCCCCTTAATCAATATTTTGTGGAAGCAGGTATATTGCAGCCCTCAATCAATATTTGGTGGAAGCAGGTATATCAAACCCCTTAATCAGTATTTTGTGGAATCAGGTATATCACAGCCCTCAATCAGTATTTTGTGGAAGAAGGTATATCGCAGGCCTCAATCAATATTTGGTGGAAATAGGTATATCGAACCCCTTAATCAGTATTTTGTGGAAGCAGGTATATCACATCCCTCAATCAGTATTTTGTGGAAGCATGTATATCAAACCCATTAATCAGTATTTTGTGGAAGCAGGTATATCGCAATCCTTAACCTCCTCAGGACCGCCACACGCAGGATTGCGTCATGGCGGCGGCCCTGTTATTCCTCCTGGACACGCCGGCGCGTCATCTCGCGAGAGGCGAGATTTCCTGTGAACACACGCCCCCAGGAGCGCGCGTTCACAGGAACCGGAGGTAAACGAGTACATCTACAGCGCTGGCAGGCTGTAGATGCGATTTTTTTTAACCCCAAAAAGGTATATTAGACGCTGTTTTGATAACAGCATCTAATATACCTGCTACCTGGTCCTCTGGTGGTCCCTTTTGCTTGGATCGACCACCAGAGGACACAGGCAGCTCTGTAAAGTAGCACCAAACACCACTACACTACACCCCCCCCTGTCACTTATTAACCCCTTATTAACCCCTGATCACCCCATATAGACTACCTGATCACCCCTCTGTCATTGATCACCCCCCTGTAAGGCTCCATTCAGACGTCCGTATGTGTTTTGCGGATCCACGGATCCGCAAAACACATACGGGTGTCTGAATGGAGCCTTACAGGGGGGGCGATCACCCCATATAGACTCCCTGATCACCCCCCTGTCATTGATCACCCCCCTGTAAGGCTCCATTCAGACGTCCGTATGTGTTTTGCAGATCCGCGGATCCACGGATCCGCAAAACACATACGGATGTCTAAATGGAGCCTTATAGGGGGGTGATTACCCCATATAGACTCCCTGATCACCCCCCTGTCATTGATCACCCCCTGTAAGGCTCCATTCAGACGTCCGTATGTGTTTTGCGGATCCGCGGATTCACGGATCTGCAAAACACGGACACCGCAGATCCGCAAAACACGGACACCAGCAATGTGCTTTCCGCATTTTGCGGATCCGCACATTGCCAGAACTATATAGAAAATGCCTTTTCTTGTCCGTAATTGCGGACAAGAATAGGACATGTTCTATAGGCTCTACAAAAAACGCAGTGTTCGCCCGATCAGGCCTGATCTTGTGCGCACACTTGCGTTCAGTCCGCCCCACCGCAGTGACAGAATACATTTTTTTCTGATCACTGCAAAAACACCGTAAAATCGCTGCGGCGCTATAAAAAGATCACTTTGGAGGGGCATGGCGAGTTCATAGAAGCTTTTTTTTTTTGTCACAAGTTAGCGGAAATAGATTTTTACATATACTCATACTGTGTGTGAGAAATATCTCTGTAAATGACAACTTTTTACATTTTTTAATACAAAGTTGTAAATTTACAGAGATATACCTCTCACCAAGCATGGGTATATGTAAAAATACACCCCAAAACACATTGCCCTACTTCTCCTGAGTACGGCGATACCACATGTGTGACACTGTTTTGCAGCCTAGGTGCGCAAAGGGGCCCAAATTCCAAAGAGTATCTTTACGATTTCACAGGGCATTTTTTACGCATTTGGTTTCCAGACTTCTTCTCACGCTTTAGGGCCCCTAAAATTCCAGGGCAGTATAAATACCCCACAAGTGACCCCATTTTGGAAAGAAGACACCCAAGGTATTCCGTGAGGGGTATGGTGAGTTCATGTAAAATTGTATTTTTTTGTCACAAGTTAGTGGAATACAAGAAAAAAAATAATAATAAAAAAAAAAATATTATAATTTTCCGCTAACTTGTGCCCAATTTTTTTTTCTAGGAACTCGCCATGCCCCTCACGGAATACTTTGGGGTGTATTCTTTCCAAAATGGGGTCACTTGTGGGGTATTTATACTGCCCTGACATTTTAGGGGCCCTAAAGCGTGAGAAGTAATTTGGAATCCAAATACGTAAAAAATGCCCTGTGAAATCCTAAAGGTGCTCTTTAGAATTTGGGCCCCTTTGCACACCTAGGCTGCAAAAAAGTGTCACACATGTGGTATAGCCGTACTCAGGAGAAGTTGGGCAATGTGTTTTGGGGTGTCATTTTACATATACCCATGCTGGGTGAGAGAAATATCTCTCTAAAATTACAACTTTGTATAAAAAAAATGGGAAAAGTTGACTTTTAGAGAGATATTTATCTCACCCAGCATGGGTATATGTAAAAATACACACCAAAACACATTGCCCTACTTCTTCTGAGTACGGCGATACCACATGTGTGACACTTTTTTGCAGCCTAGGTGTCCAAAGAGGCCCAAATTCTAAAGAGCACCTTTAGGATTTCACAGGGCATTTTTTAGGCATTTGGATTCCAGACTTCTTCTCACGCTTTAGGTCCCCTAAAATGCCAGGGCAGTATAAATACCCCACAAGTGACCCTATTTTGGAAAGAAGACACCCCAAGGTATTTCGTGATGGGCATAGTGAGTTCATGGAAGTTTTTATTTTTTGTCACAAGTTAGTGGAATATGAGACTTTGTAAGAAAAAATAAAAAAATAAAAAAATCATCATTTTCCGCTAACTTGTGACAAAAAAAAAAACTTCAATGAACTCACTATGCCCATCAGCGAATACCTTAGGGTGTCTACTTTCCGAAATAGGGTCATTTGTGGGGTGTTTTTACTGTCTGGGCATTGTAGAACCTCAGGAAACATGACTGGTGCTCAGAAAGTCAGAGCTGCTTCAAAATGCGGAAATTCAAATTTTTGTACCATAGTTTAAACGCTATAACTTTTGTGCAAACCAATAAATATACCCTTATTGCATTTTTTTTTTATCAAAGACATGTAGAACAATAAATTTAGAGAAAAATTTATATAGAAATGTAGTTTTATTTGAAAAATTTTACAACTGAAAGTGAAAAATGTCATTTATTTGCAAAAAATTCGGTCAATTTCGATTAATAACAAAAAAAGTAAAAATGTCAGCAGCAATGAAATACCACTAAAGGAAAGCTCTATTAGTGAGAAGAAAAGGAGGTAAAATTTATTTGGGTGGTAAGTTGTATGACCGAGCAATAAACCGTGAAAGTAGTGTAGTGCAGAATTGCAAAAAGTGGTCTGGTCATTAAGGGTGTTTAAGCTAGGGGAGCTGAGGTGGTTAATCAATATTTGGTGGAAACAGGAATATCAAACCGCTTAATCAGTATTTTGTGGATGTAGGTATATTGCAGCCCTCAATCAGTATTTTGTGTAAGCATTTATATCAAACCCCTTAATCAATATTTTGTGGAAGCAGGTATATTGCAGGCCTCAATCAATATTTGGTAGAAACAGGTATATCGAACCTCTTAATCAGTATTTTGTGGAAGCAGGTATATTGCAGCCCTCAATCAGTATTTTGTGGAAGCAGTTATATTAAATTTGTTAATCAGTATTTTGTGGAAGCAAATATATCGCAGGCCTCAATCAATATTTGGTACAAACATGTATATCAAACTCATTATTCTGTATATTGTGGAAGCAGGTATATCGCAGTCCTCAATTAGTATTTTGTGGAAGCAGGAATATCAAACCCCTTAATCAATATTTTGTGGAAGCAGGTATTTTGCAGGCCTCAATCAATATTTGGTTGAAACAGGTATATCAAACCCCTTAATCAGTATTTTGTGGAAGCAGGTATATGACAGCCCTTAATCATTATTTTGTGGAAGCAGGTATATTAAGCCTCTTTATGAGTATTTTGTGGAAGCAGGTATATCGCAGTCCTCAATCAATATTTTGTGGATGTAGAAATATCAAACCCCTTAATCAGTATTTTGTGGAAGCAGTTATATCCCAGCCCTCAATTAGTATTTTGTGGAAGCAGGTATATCAAACCCCATAATCATTATTTTGTGAAAGCAGGTATATCGCAGGCCTCAATCAATATTTGGTGGAATTAGATATATTAAACCCCTTAATCAGTATTTTTTGGAAGCAGGTATATCGCACGCCTCAATCAATATTTCATGGAAATAGGTATATCAAACCCCTTAATTAGTATTTTATGGAAGCAGGAATATAGTAGCCCTCAATCAATATTTGGTGGAATTAGATATATTAAACCCCTTAATCAGTATTTTGTGGAAGCAGGTATATCGCACCCTCCAATCAATATTTGGTGGAAGCAGGTATATTGAACCCTTAATCTGTATTTTGTGGAAGCAGGTATAGCACACTCCAATTATTTTTAAAGCCACGACAGTTACATCACACCACCCTGTATATTTGTGGCAACAGGTATACCGCAACCCTCAATCAGTATTTTGTGGAAGGAGGTATATCACACCCCTCAATCTGTTTTTTTGGGCCAACAGGTATACCACACCTATTGCAATTAGTTGTTCCAGTAGCGTTTGTCCCTGTATATAGCTGCAGTATCGCAGCAGAACCACACACAACTGCTGCACAATACAAATGCATGATAATATATTTTCTATGTTACAAAGTATATTTATAAGTATATTACACCCCTCAGTATCACACCTATTGATATCACAATGTTACCAGTCCTTAAACTTTTGTGGCCCTATTAGCTAGCGTTTGGTGTCCCTAACAGCCTGTCTCTGCTCCACAAAGCAACCTCTCCCTACACTGGCAAAACATAGAATTTAAAATGGCTGCCAGATCGGGTTCTTTTATAGGGTGGGGGTGTGTCCATGTGCTGAAACATCTCAATTGGCGGTCCTGTCCCACCTGATGGATTTGTCATGGGTCAAAGTTCGGTGCAATGCAAAAGAATATGGGGCTAGCGGACATTGCCATATGTTCGCATGTTCGGCTAATCGCGAACGCACAAAGTTCACAGCGAAACGAACGCCGCGCGAACCGCAAGGCCATCTCTAGCGGTTGAGCATGCTGCATTCACTGTCTATCGGACTGATAGATATACGTAGCTGAATATAGCACTTGACTTCCTCCTTTAGTCCCAGTGTATATGGAGTAAGTTGAATTACCTCTTTTCCTTTATTAATATGTATAGGAATAGGAGCAGCTATAATTACATTTGCACCGTATACAGATGTAGTAAATGGTAAAGTAATTCCTGGGGCGTTAACATGCTGGCTTATTTTAACAATGTGGGGTGTTATCATGCTGGATTATTTAACAATGTGCAAAACTTATTACACTGTTAGGTTAAAGTTACTTTCACATATTCATTAAAACTATCTGGCAGACTGTTTCGGCAGAGGAAAAGCCTGCCGGAGTTCATCGTATCTGGAATAGACAGACAGGACTGGAGGAATGCCAGACCCATTGACTATAATAGAACCCAGCAGGAATCCAGACAGTTCCCAGTATGAGTGCTGGGATTCAACCAGACAAAAAACTGTGCTTGCACTAGTTTTTGTTTGGCCGAATCTTGGCACTCATTCCAGAAACTGGCGATATCTCCTCTGCGTCCCATTATAGTTAAACTGCTCAGGCGGTGAACAGATTTAACGCATACAGTATGTAAAACTAGCCTAACCTTGTTACACTGTCCACTTAATTCATTAACGTTGATGCTTGCTTGATCTGTACGCTGATGTGTTTATTACATTTCTTTAGCAATTTCAGACTACTCATATCACATGCCCTTAAAATTGTACCAGCAGACATAGTAGTATCTATCTATAATGGTCCTAAAGAGTTAAATCAGTGTGTGTTGTACAGTCTTCCAAGTCAGATTTCAATTATTTTTCAATCAGGTCTTAGTGACAATGATTGGAGGAGACATTCTGCCCATCAGCAGTTCTCCTCCTGCTGCAATACCCAGACATCATTTATGAAAAATGATACAATGCATTACTATAAGCTTTAAAAAAGATCTGTCATTGGAATATGCTGCTCTCTGTAAGGTTAGCATATTGTGGCTACAGATGAGGACTCCTAGTAGCCAAAACGGTGAGAAATATTTTTGGCTAATAGGAGCAAGTATGCACAACAGAGGGGCAGACATAGGGATAGACTGGATGAGCGCTTTCCACCAGTCTCTGGAGCAGCATCACAATACATCACAGGCTGTTGTTACAAGGAGTCCAGACCTTTTAGCTGTAATATGCTGCCCTTTCATAAAGCAGCATTTTCAACTGACAGATCTGCTTTATCTAGTAGTTATCTAGTAAAGTCCTTCTCCTTTCTGAGTTCTAGTAGAATAGACATCCATGCTACGTATTGCAACAACTCAATTCTTCTACCAAATCTAAGTACGCACAGTTGTATTTCTATTGAATTAATAAATGGGCTCTGTGTAATTACATTATGCAACTGTATATTGAGTTAAATTGCCTACCCTCCAGACCTCCAGGTCCCACTTAACATCCCAGAGTTGTCACAGCTGTCACAACCTTCCCTGTCCCACTAGCAGTCTTCCCCAGATTTGACATGAGCCCCAAAGTCATACTTTCCTGAGTGTCTCCAATGCTATCATATAGCCCCAGTCTAAATTAATCATTGCAAGATTAGCTCACATCTTATATTTTTATACCTCAGCTTCCCTAAGCAAAACAGCATTACTGTCCCAGGCAATCCCCGGGTTCCCTAGGTTTGACATGAGTCCCACAGTCATACCTTCTTGAGACCCCCAAATGCTGTCATTACCCAACACCAAGCTAACAATGCTCTCAACCTGCGACACTTCAACAACAGTTTGCGGGCCTGAAAACCCCCCTCATCCATGGTTAGCCTACCTAGCCCCAGTCTAAGTTAATGATTGCAAGATTAGCTCACCGTCTTACACTGTATGTGCCAGTGCACCAGGCAACCCCTTTGAACCACCAACACATCCCTCTGTGCCCAGATCAAATCATGCATGAAAGAGGTACTTCCAGGCTCCAAAAGGAAAATGTGGAATCCTCATCAAGCAACAGCAGCCTCAATAGGTTCCACCAGGTCTCCTCTCATGGTCCCCCTATTGATGATAAATGTCCCCTTTCATAACTTCCCCATTGCTCACCCCAGCATAATGATGTAGTGCACCCCTGTCACCATGCTTCATAGTAAAGGCTCTTTATAAGCCTGCATGCTATCCGTACCACCTTCCTAATAGTAAACAAGCGTTAAAAAGTTCTATTTCACACACAGTTTATCTTGACAGTGCCACAGACCATCTCAACCCATGGTCTAGACAACCAGCAAGGCACAAAAACACATAAACATACAAGCATATACAAATATATACATTAAAATAATGCAAAACAAACAATGAAGAGTCTCTGTTAACATATCAATCCATTTAAAGCAAAAGGTCATAATTAAAGAATATACCTGTAGTCCATAAGGTTGAAAAATGCAAAGCGAATAGTTCACTCTCCACACATAAATAGAGATGAAACACCAAAGAAAAAAAGGCCAGCACAGAAATGAATATATAATTAATCTTTATTATGGTCTCAAACCGGGACCGTAGGTAAAAATACAGATAAAATACAATACTATGGTGGATGGGAGACACACAGGAAGAAAAAGACCAACACCACTGGTAATGAGCATATAAATAAAATATATATATGTCAATTAGATATCAAAGCAAATGGAATCATATAGATCTACATAGTGTATAGATGAATAAAAAAGCCAGATATCTAAAAAAACAGGCAAAGTCATGGATAATACAAACGGATGAAAAATCCAAAAGACAGTACAGGGATAGATAAAGTGCAAAGTGCCAAAATGCAAGTACATGAATCAGATTAGTGAAACATCCGTATAAAGACTAATGACATATAATACCTGAGTGGTGAACTGGATAGCCCCAACGCACGTTTCGCGTTAGCTTCTTCAGGGGGCTTGTGAGCCCCTTCAAACGGAGCTCACGAGCGGACACCTGAACGCAGGTGTGAAAGTAGCCAGAGTCTGTATGACATGCGTCGCTCTTAGAATCACTGCACACTTCACTTATTTGGGCAGTCACAGGGCTAAAACCGACCAAATAACTCAAGTATGAACTCAGCCTTACAGGTCGATGTTAGCGCCAAGAAGAAGCGCACTCCTTTTACACCGTTGTTAGCCGATTCCACATAGATTTCTACAGAACCTGTTGTATTAAACGCTTATACAAGTAGAGCCCCCCGACAGAGTGGAGAGGGTGTTAGCAGTAAGTATGTGTTGACATCACAGATTATTTTGCCCTTCCTCTGATCCATCAGAACAATAACCCCTAAAAACCGGATCCTGTCTGTGGAGCATCCGCCTTCACTCAGTCAGCATTTTTACAGTAATCCATCAGTATTGCTAATGCCCAAAAAACAGGAGTGGATACAAAACAGAGATGATACGTGAGCGGAATATTTGCATGTCTTCTGTGTTTTGTACCCACTTCTGCTTTTGACTACCAAATCATAGGCAAATCTTATGAGACCATACAGGCCTTACAGCTGCTACACAGAGAGGATCCGTTGCGCGTCAAATTTTTCCTTCCTTTTGACAGATCAGAAGGGTTAAATAAATGATGTTGTCAGCCAGGCCGAAAGGCAACATAGTGGCCTAGTCATGAAGTGAGGAGGGTGGGAACAGCATGAGAAGTCCACAGAGTGCCCCTATGACATAGTGGCAGGGGTCGAGTCGAGAGGGAACGGGTGGGAACGGCGTTCCTGCACTTTTTTCACAGCAAGAACGCCGTTCCCGTTCTGGGCCGGCGCTTCCATAAGGCAGACCAAGCGGCTGCCTTAGGGCGCACTCTGCACAGAGAAAGGGGTGGGCGGAAAAACTAACTTTTTTTTTTTTTATCACTTACTTGCCAGCAGCGCTGCCGGGCGCCCTCCCCTCCCCAGCCAGTGTTCACTCTGTCTAAGCCGCAGATAGGAGCAGGAGGCTGCTGATTGGCCAGTATCAGCTAGCTGCCCTGCCATTGGTCCATCCTTTCACACCCCCTTCTCTCTGGAGATGAACACAGCAGGAGGCAGGCGTTCTCACAGTGGGTCATGTGACCATGAAGGAGCATGTGACCAGTGACGTCACAGACCTCCTTCTAACAAATCCATTCTAGCATCTACCCAGCAATGCATGTATGGCAGGACTCTGCTGAGCAAAGACCATGTGCCCAGGTGAGGTGACCACATAAGTGTCCTGGCATCTGTCTGCTGCTGGAAGCTCAATGTGGAGCTTTATGAATGTAAAAACTAATAGCCAAGAGGCTAAAGAAACCCTGCTTGTCTGCTTCTGACCCTAATCTTAACACATAACGTTCATTTGATTGCAATTTACCCTAACACCTAAAGGGATTTTTTTAAAGCCTGCTGTTTCTCTAGATGACCTTATGCTGATAGTAACATAGTAACATAGTTACATAGTATATAAGGCCGAAAAAAGACATTTGTCCATCCAGTTCGGCCTGTTATCCTGCAAGTTGATCCAGAGGAAGGCAAAAAAAAACCCTGTGAGGTAGAAGCCAATTTTCCCCACTTTAGGGGAATAAAAAATTCCTTCCCGACTCCAATCAGGCAATCAGAATAACTCCCTGGATCAACGACCCCTCTCTAGTAGCTATAGCCTGTAATATTATTACACTCCAGAAATACATCCAGACCCCTCTTGAATTCCTTTATTGTACTCACCATCACCACCTCCTCAGGCAGAGAGTTCCATAGTCTCACTGCTCTTACCGTAAAGAATCCTTTTCTATGTTTGTGTACAAACCTTCTTTCCTCCAGACGCAGAGGATGTCCCCTCATCACAGTCACAGTTCTGGGGATAAATAGATGATGGGATAGATCTCTGTACTGACCCCTGATATATTTATACATATTAATTAGATCTCCCCTCAGTCGTCTTTTTTCTAAAGTGAATAACCCTAATTTTGATAATCTTTCAGGGTAGTAGTGTTAATAGAGTCTCAAAGGTCTGTAAAAATAGGGTAACTGCTTTTATAGACCCTTGAGACTCTATTAACACTACTATCAGCATAAGGTCACCTAGAGAAAGAGCAAGTTAAAAAAAAAAAAATTCCCTTTAGGTGTTAAAACATAACTTATTTGATTTCTTGAACACCTAAAGGAAAACAAATTAATAACCTGCTGTTTCTCAAGATGACCTTATGTTGATAGCAGTGGTAATAGAATCTGAAAGTTCTATAGAAGCAGTTACCCTATTTTTACAGACCTTTGAGGCTCTATTAACACTACTGTCAACATAAGGTCATCTAGAGACACAGCAGGTTTTTAAAATGATTTTTCCTTTAGGTTTTACAGCAATCAAATGAAAGTTATGTTATAACACCTAAAGGAAAAACATAATAAAAAAAAGATGCTGTTTCTCTAAATGACCTGATGTTGATAGTAGTGTTAATAGAGTCTCAAAGGTTTGTAAAAATAGTGTACCTGCTTCTATAGACTCTATTACCACTACTTTTAGCATAAGATCATCTGGAGAAACATCAGGTTTTTTAAATTATTATTTTTTCTTTAGGTGTTAGAGCAATCAAATGGAGGGGGAGAAATGTGACATGGGTGAGGATGGGGTTACATGATGGGCCGGAGACAATGTCTGTAGCCTGTCTGTGCCATGGACGGGGAGAAATATGACATGGAGGGCTGATGGCTAACATGGGGGTCTGATCTGAGGCATTGGGGCTGTGCCTGTGAGCTGAGGTCTAATTAACATTGCGGGTCTGACCTGAGGTGGAATGAAAAATATTGTTTCCTATTATCCTCCTCTAAAACCTAGGTGCGTCTTATGGGCCGGTGCATCTTATAGGGCGAAAAATACGGTACTTGCTTGCTCCTCCTCCCAACCTCCCCTGCCCTTTGTGTACGCCGCGCGCCGTGACGTGACGCGGAGGCATTTGGGTGAGTTCCCACACTTTTTTTCCCAGGACTTGACCCCTCCATAGTGGTGAGGTGGAAGCAGCCGGAGGAGACCACAAAGTGGCCCAATGACAGAGTCTGGAGGTAGTGGCAGCATCAGAAGTCCACAGAGTGGCACAATGACAGAGTGTGGAGGTGGCAGCTGTAGCATCAGGATGAGGCCACAGAGTGGCACAATGACAGTGTGGAGGTGGCAGTTGCATAAGTAGACCACAGAGTGGCAATATGACATAGTGTGAGGTGGAAGCAGCATGAGGAGACCACATAGTGGCAAGGTGACATAGTGTGGAGGTGGCAGCAGCAAGAAGGAGCACTTGGCATCAGATGTGTGGCATCAGACGGGTGGCAGCATCATAATATTAGCTGAGGCAGGTAGTCAGAAGAAATCGGTCTCTTTTGTCAAAGTGTTGGTGTGGCACCATGGATGATCTAGTCTGATGCATCAGGAATTGGTGGGTGAAAATCCTGGCTGATTCATCTTGACAAAGGTCAGTCTCTCCACATTTTGGGTGGACAGGCGAGTTCTTCTTAGGATAACTATGGCCCCCGCCGCACTAAACACCCGCTCTGATGCCACACTACTGGCCTGGCAGGACAGCTTTTCCAGGGCAAATTCTGCCAGTTGTGGCCAAAAATCCAGTTTGGCTGCCCAGTAGTCCAGCGGATCTTCAATGACTGTGTCACGGTACACTCTGTGCGGAGGCGGGGACGGCCGGGGCGCGCTTGCGTCATCAGTGCGCCTGGCTTCACCTGTTCCCATGGCTTCCTCCTGATAATTCTCTGCTTGCTCCTCTGGTACCTTGCTGCTCTCCAGGTTTTGACTCGGCTCGTTTGACTGCTCTGTGTTTTGTCCGTCTTCCCTGCACTTATCCTAGTTGAGGGTTTGTCGACCAGTTGTCCCTTGTCACTAGGACTTGCGAGGCAAGTAGGCAGGGACAGGGGTGCGGGTTGAGCTCAGTGGTCACTTCCCTACCCCCTGTGTGTGTGACAGAATAACAGGCCCAAATTACCACTGTTACCATGAATCCTTTGGTTACCCTGACGGAGCATGTTTCTAATTTGACTCAGATGGTTCAGGAATTGGGGGAGAAACTCAGTTTACATAAGTCAGGACAGAGTGTCTCCACTCCGCATTAACCTAGTCATCATATGGAGCCCCAGATTAAGCTTCCTGAACTGTAAGCTTTACTTTAGGTTATGCCCCTAGTCATCCGGCTCTGAGAGTCAACGAGTAGGGATAGTTATCTCCTGACTACAGGGGGACCCCCAGGATTGGGCTTTTTCCTTGCCTTCCGATGCTAGCTGTCTCAGTTCCGTCGAGGGGTTCTTTCAGCCTCTGGGAATTTTGTATGATGAATCTGACAGGGCCATGGTAGCTGAAACCGCTCTAAAAGCTTTGGTTCAGGGAGATCAACCTGCAGAAGAGTATTGCACCCAGTTCAGAAGATGGTGTGTCCCCTCTGGCTAGAATGAACCAGCCCTTAAAAGTCAGTTCAGGTCAGGCTTGTCTGAGAATCTTAAAGACCTATTAGTTAACTATCAGCTTCCTGAGACATTGGAGGAGACTACGACACTCGCTGTTCGACTTGACAGATGTATTAGGGAGAGACGGCATGAACGTTTGCTTTTTCCCCCGGAGGCGGGCCAGCCAGAGTTCTGTCCTATGAGCAGAGCCGATATTTCTTCTGAGGAACCCATGCAGGTCGGGATGACTCGTAAAATCGACCTCCGTTAACTCAACCAAGATGGGGGAGCCTAAGTACTAGGTATATACAAACGTGGTCAAGAGTAAGGTATTAGCACCTATTACTATCTCCATGGGTAATAACAAATGTTCTGGTAATGCTTTTATCGACTCTGGTTCTGCTGCCAACTTTATTGATCATAAATTTACACTAGGGTTGGGCATTCCGATTTTGACACTACCCACTCCCATCCACATCATGGCGATCGATTCCACCCCCCTGGTGGGTGGTACCGTGAAGCATTTCACCTCTGAGATACGCTTGACTGTGGGGGGGAGGAGGGGAAGGTGTCACTCCGAAATATGCTCCCTGTTAGTTCTTGAACACTTAGTTCTTGAAAACTTACCAGTAGAGGTAGTACTGGGGATGCCTTATTTCGCCACTAATTTACAGCAAACAGGGCTTTAGAGTATATCACTACACTGCTAAACGGCAATTAGGCCCTAATTTTTTTCTACTTTTACACAACACAACAGGCTTTTCAACAGATAAGTGCAACACTGGGCAGCGAATATATTTTTATTTTGCCACTAGTACATGGCAAGCAGGGCTTTAGAGTATATCACTGCACAGCTGAATGGCAATTAGGCCCTAATTTTTTTCTACTTTCACAGTACACAAAAGGCTTTTCAACACATAAGTGCAATGCTGGACGGCGAATATATTTTTATTTCGCCACTAATACATGGCAAAAAGGGCTTAACATATAACTGCACCGCACAAGGGCAAATAAGACGTACTGTAAAAATATTTCCTTGTAATAAACCCTGTTAATGGCTATATCAAACAGCACTTGCACCCCAATAACAAGAAAGGGTTTGCAGGAATGACAGAGCTGTATAATGGCAATTTGGATCCCCAATCCGTTCACGAAGGTGTAATCGGATTGTTCCTATTACCCAGTCAACCTCCCCTACTGAACCCTGTTCTACACAAATGCTGTGAAAGGATTCCTCCCTATTCTTTCCCTGCACTTATAAATAGTTTTTTCACCACAATCAAGTCTTTCCTTTCACTGTCCCTAGCGCCTGCAGGCGTCTCTCCCTGCACTAAGTACACTGGTAAATGGTAGAATCTAAGATGGCTGCCTCTATTTATAGGGCTGTGACATCACAGGGCTGGCTGGCTGCTGATTGGCTGCATGCTCGGGATTATGGGTGATCCTGCCTTCCCAGAGGTCCTTTCTCCATGTCCTCACATGTGCAGCAGCCATTTTAAGAAAAAATGTGTTTCATTACCATGAAGTGCAAGGAAATTTGCCTTCGGTGTGAATCGAATTTTTCCTACAATTCGGAAAGAATTTTACTTTGTCAGCTTCGATTCGCTCATCTCTAGTCATAAACATGCCTAAAATACATTAAATAAGTTACAAATAAATATATATTTTCCCATCATATAATTATACATTAATGTTTCAGTGACTTGGTTACACATATAGAAAAGCATTAAGATTTCGCTTCCAGGTCACTATATAGTTTTCCATGTGTTTAGTTTTCCTTAGATGTCAGATAGAGAAAGGTAGAAGCTGAGGTACATGTGTCTGTTTTTAATTTACAGTATGTTACCATGTGTCTCGTGATGGTAGCTTAGCAGGTGTTCTCCAGGGGATTAAATCCTCTGCCCTCCAAGCTGATAACTATACAGGTACTAAGGTGTTGCCATGGTAGACAGAAAAACTGTGTTTGCTAAAAGTTGACCAAATGACATTTGATAACAAGCTTCCCATTTTTTCAAGACACTCTAATTGAGAAAGTGTGTTACATTGTACTGTAAACACTAACATGCAAGTCAAGCATAGTATATCTGGCCCACTAATGAGCAAATTTGACAATTTTGGGGGGCATTTTAAATATGCTGAAAAACAATTAGTCCCTTCTATTGTTTTACATTTAGCAATACAGTTATACAGTATTTGTGTTAATACTAGAGATGAGCAAATTTTTAAAAAAATTGAATTGGACGGTTCGCCAATTTTTTTTAAAAAAATGTGGTTCGATCCGAATTTATTTGTGGTGAATCGTGTTAAAAAACTGCTATTTCCTGGCTGCAGAGAGCCTTTATAGTGATGTAGAACACTGTGCCTTGCAATAACACACATAGGGAGTCTGCTGTGGTAGTGAAACAATACTGTTAGTCAGTATGACATGCAGATGACAGGTGTCACTCTTAGAATCACTGCACACTTCACTTATTTGGGAAGTTACGTGGCCAAAACTGACCAAATAACTCAAGTGTGAACTCAGCCTTACAGGTCAATGTTAGCATCAAGAAAAAGCGCACTCCTTTTACACAGTCGTCAACTGATTCCACGTAGATATCTACAGAACCTGTTCTATTAAATGCTTATACAAATAAAGCCCCCCCAGACAGAGTGGAGAGGGTGTCAGCAGTAAGTTTGTGTTGACATCACTGATTATTTTGCCCTTCCTCTGATCTGTCAGAACAATGACTCCAAAAAACGGATCCTGTCTGTGGAGCATCCGCCTTCACTCGGTCATTATTTGGTTAGTAATCCATCAGTATTGCTAAAGCCAAAAAAATAGCAGAGGATCTAAAACAGAGATGACATTTCAATGGAATATTTGTATGTCTTCTACCAAATCATAATTAAATTCTGATGCAAAATAGGGACCATGTCATGCAGGCCTTACAGCTGTTACATAGACAAGATCCGTTGTGTGTCTCATTTTTCCTTCCTTCTGACAGATCAGAAGAAGGGTCAAATAAATGAAGATGTCAGACAGGCCAAAAGGCAAATTAGTGGCCTAGTCATGAAGTTGGGAGGGTAGGAACAGCATGAGAAGTCCAAAGGGTGGACCTATGAAATAGTGGTGAAGTGAAAGCAGCATGAGGAGGAGGCCACAGAGAGGCACAATGACAGTGTAAAGGTGGCAGCAGCAGCTTCAGGAGGTCACAGAGTGGCATAATGACTGAGTGTGGAGGTGGCAGCAGCAGCATCATCAAGAGGCGGCCACAGAGTGGCACAATGACAGTATAGAGGTGGTGGCAGCATCAGGAGGCCACAGAGTGGCACAATGACAGTATAGAGCTGGTGGCAGTATCAGGAGGCCACAGAGTGGCACAATGACAGAGTGTGGATGTGTCGGCAGCAGCAGCATCAGGAGGAGCCCACAGGTTGTCACAATGACAGTGTGGAGGTGGCAGCAGCATCAGGAGGCCACAGAGTGGCACAATGATAGAGTGTGGAGAAGGCAGCAGCATCATCAGGAGGAGGCCATAGGGTGGCACAATGAGGGTGTGGAGGTGGCAGCAGTATCACGAGGCAACAGAGTGGCACATGACAAAGTGTGGAGGTAACAGCAGCAGCAGTAGCATCAGGAGGAGACCACATGGTTGCACAATGACAGAGTGTGGAGGTGGCAGGAGCATCATCAGAAGGCCAAAGAGTGGCACAATGAAAGAGTGTGAAGGTAGTGGCAGCAGCATCAGGAGGAGGCCTGAGGGTGGCACAATGACAGTGTGGACGTGGCAGCAGCAGCATGAGAAGACCACAGAGTAGCACAATGGCAGAGTGTGGAGGTGGCAGCCGCATCATCAGGAGGCCTCAGGTGGCATAATTACAGAGGTGGCGGGAGCAGTAGCATCAGGAGGAGGCCACAGGGTAAAACAATGACAGTGTGGAGGTGGCAGCAGCATCAGGAGGCTACAGAGTGGCAAGGTGTCATAGTGTTGAGGTAACAGCAGCATCAGGAGACCACAGAGTGGCAAGGTGACAATTAGTGGTGGTGGCAGCAGCATCAGTAGACCATAGAGTGGCAAGGTGACATAGTGTGGAGGTGGCAGCATCAGAAGACCACAGAGTGGCAAGGTGACATAGTGTGGGGATGGCAGCAGCATCAGGAGACCACAGAGTGACCCGGTGACAAAGTGGGGAGGTGGCAATACCAGTACAAGCTGAAGATTATGGGTGAAAGAAGGATTACTTGGCATCAGATGTGTGGCATAAGGGGGGTAGCAGCATCAGAATATTAGCTGAGGCAGGTAGCCAGAAGAAACCAGTTTCTTTTGTCAAAATGTTTTTGTGGCACCATGGATGATCTAGTCTGATGCATCAGGCATTGGTGGGTGGAAATCCCGGCTGATACATACCTAATTCATCTTGACAAAGGTCAGTATCTCCACATTTTGGGTGGACAGGCGAGTTCTTATTGGGGTAAGTATGGCCCCGCTGCACTAAACACCTGCTCTGATGCCACACTACTGGCCGGGCAGGACAGATTTTCCAGGGCAAACTCTGCTAGTTGCAGCCACAAATCCAGTTTGGCTACTCAGTAGTTCAGCAATGTCCATCTTCACTGTGGGGTGGCAGGGTGCTGTCCAAGTATGCCACCACCTGCTGCTTCAGGTCTAGCAGCTGCTGCTGCTGGTGAGTAGTTTCTTCACTATGTGGGTGAAGAAAGCTGTTCATCAGAGACTCTAGACTCAAGTTGCTGCTGATGGAGCTGGAACTGCTTCCCGCCCCACCCTGCCAAAGAAGCTTTGGCAGAGTAACCAAAGCCTGTATCCAAAGGATGGACGATGGCGCAGATAGCCAGTGACTAACTGTCTACATAGAAGCTCTCTAAAGTAGTTCAGATTGTCCTCCATCTCAGCGGGTGTAACAAAGGTCCCAATTTTGGACTGGTAGCGAAGGTCCAACAAAGTGGAGAGCCTGAAGTCACCCCTCTGCGAAATGGTGACAATTCGGCTGTTACTACGCAAGCGAGCATACATCGGGCCATTTGTGCAAGTGTCTCAAAGGGACTCCTTGCCTTTATCCCCACTGCATACTGCCACAGTGTGTCTGGGTCCTCTGCCTCATCTTCCTCATCGCCCTGTAGCTCTTCTGGCTGCTCCTACTCCTCCTCTCCTGTTACCTTTGTAGAAAAACCACCCACCTCGCTACCCATTGCTTGTTCTCCAATGTCCTCCTTCTACTTCATTTCAGCCTACACAGGGCTCATGTGGCTGTGAGTAGAGATGTCGCGAACATAAAATTTTCCGTTCGCGATCGGCGAACGCGAATTTCTGCAAATGTTCGCGAACGGGCGAACCGCCATAGACTTCAATAGGCAGGCAAATTTTAAAACCCACAGGGACTCTTTCTAGCCACAGTAGTGATGGAAAAGTTGTTTCAAGGGGACTAACACCTGGACTGTGGCATGCCGGAGGGGGATCCATGGCAAAACTCCCATGGAAAATTACATAGTTGATGCAGAGTTGGATTTTAATCCATAAAGGGCATAAATCACCTAACAATCCAATTTTTTTTTGAACAACGTGGTTTAAAACATCCAGTGTGTGTATACGATCAGGTATGATGTTGTATCGATCAGGTAGTGTAAGGGTTACGCCCGCTTCACAGACATTGAATAGACCAAACTCCCCTTTTAATGCACCGCAAACAACCGCAAACAGTCCATTTGCCCAACCGCAAACTCACCATTTGTACAAGGTTGGATACCAAGCTAGCCATGTCCCTTTGATGTCATTGAAGGTTTCTTCCTCCACCCAGCCACGTACAACACCAAGGGTCACGGAAAGGTGAATTGAATTGATTTTTCGAACAGGGAGATGGTTAAAAAAACGCTGGCTCCCTCCCCTTTGTTTGAATTTACGCCACGGTCACTGCGTCTGCGCCGTGCAATTTACTGTCACACCCGATATGAGTGGTATTTTCTGTAGTTCTCTCTTCTCATCAGTTTAATCCCTGTTACGTCCCCAATCTGGGGTCCATTTATTAAATTGATTTTTCGAACGGGGAGATGGTTAAAAAAAAGCTGTCTCCCTCCCCTTTGTTTGAATTTACGCCACGGTCACTGCGTCTGCGCCGTGGAATTTACTGTCACACCCGATATGAGTGGTATTTTATGTAGTTCTCTCTTCTCATCAGTTTAATCCCTGTTACGTCCCCAATCTGGGGTCCATTTATTAAATAGATTTTTCGAACGGGAAGATGGTTTAAAAAAAGCTGGCTCCCTCCCCTTTGTTTGAATTTACGCCACGGTCACTGCATCTGCGTCGTGCAATTTAATGTCACACTTGATATGAGTGCTATTTTCTGTAGTACTATTCTCATCAGTTTAATCCCTGTTACGTCCCATATCAGGGTGGGATTGCCTTTTGTGAAAAAAAATTTAGGCCGGGTACCTTCGACTGCCTTCACAGTGACAGACCAAACTCTGATACACCAAACTGAATTGATTTTAGGAACCGGGAGATGGAAAAAGCAGCTTGGTCGGTCCTCTTACTCCCAAGTTGGGGCACTGCGCGTGCACGGAGCAATGTGCTGTGACACCCTATATGAGTGGTGTCTTAACTAGTACTATTCCTATCAGTTTAATCCCTGTTACGTCCCCTATCCGGGGACATGTGTCAAATTGATTAACCATTGTCGAATTAACGAACCATTACGACATCCTGGAATAATTTAGTTCTGAGCTCTGTACTTGCTTTGTATTGGAATTGATGGGGATTTTTTAAATTGTCTGCATTATTTCTAATAAACTATTAAGAGACTTTATTATGATTTTTTTATTTTATGTATTAAAAACCCACCCATACATCTTAAAAAATAAAAAAAATAAAATGTAAGTTTTTTCTATGAAAAATTATCCAGCCGATCGCTTTTGGTCTGATCATAATGAAGCAACGGCCTTATCATCTGGGGTGTGGCAACATTGCCAACACACTCAGAGGTGATGAACGCTTCATTGTGATACGCAAGCCCTTTCACCACAACAAGGTAACGATCACGAAGGGGAATTGACACTTGTATGTGCCTTTTTGTTTTGTTTTGTTTTTGCAGCCACAGTGCAGCACCAGAGGCCAGAAAAATTAGGCATGTACACATGCCTGAAAAATAATGTTATTGTTGCAGCCGCTGTTGTAGCAGCGGCCGGAAAAATTGATGTTTTCAAGGCAGAAAGGTGACTAAAACATTGCGGCTTGAACCCTATTTGGTGGCGGAGAATTCACGAAAGTCATCCGGTATGCAGACATTAAATACAGCAGCGTGGGGACCATTTTGAGGCCAAGGCATGTCATCAGGCCTTGTGTTAGTCAAACGTATCCCCCACTGTCAGTCCCTTCGGGATCCATGCCTCATTCATCTTAATGAATGTGAGGTAATCAACACTTTTTTGACCGAGGCGACTTCTTTTGTCAGTGACAATGCCTCCTGCTGCACTGAAGGTCCTTTCTGACAGGACACTTGAAGCGGGGCAGGCCAGAAGTTCTATCGCAAACTGGGATATCTCAGGCCACAGGTCAAGCCTGCACACCCAGTAGTCAAGGGGTTCATCGCTCCTCAGAGTGTCGATATCTGCAGTTAAGGCGAGGTAGTGTGCTACCTGTCAGTCGAGTCGTTCTCTAAGGCTGGATCCCGAAGGACAGTGGCGATGTGTAGGACTGAAAAAGCTCTGCATGTCCTCCATCAACAACACATCTGTAAAGCGTCCTGTCCTTGCCGCCGTGGTCGTAGGAGGATTACTTTCACCTCTTCCCCTGTTAGATTCCCGTTGTGCTGTGACATCCCCCTTATAAGCTGTGTAAAGCATATTTTTTAGTTTTGTTTTGAACTGCTGCATCCTTTCTGACTTGCGGTAATTCGGTAACATTTTAGCCACTTTCTGCTTATACCGGGGGTCTAGTAGCGTTGCCAACCAGTACAGGTCGTTCTCCTTCATCCTTTTTATACAAGGGTCCCTCAACAGACATGACAGCATGAAAGACCCCATTTGCACAAGGTTGGATGCCGAGCTACTCATTTCCCGTTCCTCGTCCTCACTGATGTCATTGACGATCTGTTCTTCACCCCAGCCACGTACAACACCACGGGTCCCAGATAGGTGACAACAACGAGCACCCTGGGATGCCTGCTCTGGTTGGTGTTCCTCCTCCTCAAAGCCACATTCCTCCTCTGACTCCTCTTCCTCCTACTCCTCTTGCAGCGTTGCTGCAGGTCCGGCAAGCGATGATGACAAGGCTGTTTCTGGTGGTGATGGTGACCACAACTCTTCCTCTTCCTCTACACGCTCATCTACAGCCTGATTCAGCACTATTTGCAGGGCACGCTCCAGGAAGAAAACAATTGGGATGAGGTCGCTGATGGTGCCTTCGGTGCGACTGACTAGGTTTGTCACCTCCTCAAAAGGACGCATGAGCCTACAGGCATTGCGCATGAGCGTCCAGTAACGTGGCAAAAAAATTCCCAGCTCTGCAGAGGCTGTCCTAGCACCCCGGTCATACAAATACTCGTTGGCAGCTTTTTCTTGTTGGAGCAGGCGGTCGAACATTAGGAGTGTTGAATTCCAACGTGTCGGGCTGTCGCAAATCAAGCGCCTGACTGGCATGTTGTTTCGGCGCTGAATGTCTGAAAAGTGCGCCATGGCCGTGTAGGAACGCCTTAAATGGCCACACACCTTCCTGGCCTGTTTGAGGACGTCCTGCAAGCCTGGGTACTTAGACACAAAGCGTTGTACGATGAGATTCAACACATGTACCATGCACGGCACATGTGACAACTTGCCCAAATTCAATGCCGCCAACAAATTGCTTACATTGTCACACACCATTTTGCCGATCTCCAGTTGGTGCGGGGTCAGCCACTGATCCACCTGTGCGTTCAGGGCGGACAGGAGTGCTGGTCCGGTGTGGCTCTCTGCTTTCAGGCAAGTCAACCCCAAGACAGCGTGACACTGTCGTATCCGGGATGTGGAATAGCCCCTGGGGAGCTGGGGGGATTCAGTTGATGTGCAGCCAGACACCGCAGCAGAAGAGGACTCAGCCGAGGAGGTTATGGAAGAGGATGGAGTAGGAGGAGTAGAGGAGGTGGCAGTAGGCCTGCCTGCAAGACGTGGCGGTGTCACCAACTCCGCTGCAGAGCCACGCATTCCATGCTTGTCAGCCGTCAGCAGGTTGACCCAAATTAATGTGCAGTGTAGGTGATATACCTGCCCTGACCGTGCTTTGCAGACCAGGTATCAGTGGTCAGAAGGACCCTTGCCCCAACACTGTATGCCAGAGATGCCATGACTTCCTTTTCAATCACTGAGTAGAGGTTTGGGATTGCCTTTTTTTTTTTTAAAAATCGTCCGGGTACCTTCCACTGTGGTGTCCCAATAGCGACAAATTTTTTGAAGGCCTCAGACTCCACCAGCTGGTATGGTGAAAGCTGGCGGGCTAAGAGTTCCGTCAAGCCAGCTGTCAGACGCCGGGCAAGGGGGTGACTCTGTGACATTGGCTTCCTACGCTCAAACATTTCCTTTACATACACCTGACTGTGGGCAGATAAGATGGAACTGCTGAAGGTGAGAGGCGGAGTGGCGGGTGGTTGAGAGGGGGCAAGGAGGACAGCAGTGGTTGACGTGGCTGAAGATGCTGGACCAGGAGGAGGATGGTGGCTTTGAGCTTGTGTGCTGCTTCTACTCGTCATCATGTGTTGATCCCATTGGCGTTTGTGATGTGCGATCATGTGCCTTCGCAAAGCAGTTGTACCTAGGTGGGTGTTGGATTTCCCACGACTCAGTTTCTTTTGGCACAGGTTGCAAATGGCATCGCTGTTGTCAGAGGCAGACACACAAAAAAATGCCACACTGCTGAGCTTTGCAATGACGGCATTCTGGTGGTGGCAACAGAATGCGTTGATTGGCGTGCTGTCTGGCTAACCCTGGGTGCCGATACATGCTGTCTGACTGTGCCACTAGCTCCTTGCGACGACCTCCCCCTGCTTCCAACTCGTCTCCTCCTTCTCTCTGCCTCCCCCTCTGAACTTTCCCCCTCTTCTTCTTCTCTTCGAGCAGGCACCCACGTGGCATCCACGGACACATCGTCATCATCAACCACTTCACTTGTATCTGACACCTCAGCAAAGGAAGCAGCAGCGGGTACAACATCATCATCATCATCATCACACTGTACGTCCATGTGTGTAATGCTGCCTGACTGAGACATATCCCTGTTATCTCCATCCTCTGGCAATAATGGTTGCGCATCACTAATTTCATCCAAATGATGTGTAAATAACTCCTCTGAGGGATCAAGTGAAGCGGCTGTGGTGGCTGTGGTGGTAGTGGTGGTGGTGGCGGCGGGCGGGAGAGTGGTAACTTGAGAGCAGGTGACCAAAGCTGAGCTGGAGGAGGATGGTGCGTCAAGGTTCTTAGCGGAAGCTGTTGAAGATTGGGTGTCCTGTGTAAGCCAGTCAACTATTTTCTCTGAATTTTTTGGGTTCAGGGTATGTGGCCTCTGAACACTGGGCATTATTCCAGGGCCAGTGGAAATCACAGCACCACGAACACGACGGCCCCTGCGGCGTGGCCTGCCTCTGCCTGTCATTTTTTATTAGATAAGTGTTACTATGCGTGCAAGGTACTGTGCCACCCTATTTAAGTGGTGGGCAGTGGGCACAGTACAGTCTGTGTGGGCCTGACACACACTGGCTTGCAACTGTGATTATATCACAGAAAAATATAAAATATAATATTTTTTTATCTGCAAGGTATTTGTGAGTGACTGACACCCTGTAACGGTATAAGTGGAGGCCTAGCCACTAGCCAGTGGCCACAATACAGTCTGTGTGGGCCTGACACACACGGGCTTGCAACTGTGATTATATCACAGAAAAATATTAATTTTTATTTATCTGCAAGGTATTTGTGAGTGAGTGACACCCTGTAACGGTATAAGTGGAGGCCTAGCCACTAGCCAGTGGCCACAATACAGTCTGTGTGGGCCTGACACACACTGGCTTGCAAATGTGATTAGATCACAGAAAAATATTAAATATAATTTTTTTTTATCTGCGAGATATTTGTGAGTGATTGACACCCTGTAATGGTATAAGTGGAGGCCTAGCCAGTGGCCACAATACAGTCTGTATGGGCCTGACACACACTGGCTTGCAAATGTGATTAGATCACAGAAAAATATTAAATATATATTTTTTTTATCTGCGAGGTATTTTCTGTCACACCCTGTATGAATGGTGTGCACACAGTACTGTCTGTGACTGAGCCTGCAGCCTCTCACACACGGGCAGGCAACTGCAATACAGGGAGTGCAGAATTATTAGGCAAGTTGTATTTTTGAGGATTAATTTTATTATTGAACAACAACCATGTTCTCAATGAACCCAAAGAACTCATTAATATCAAAGCTGAATATTTTTGGAAGTAGTCTTTAGTTTGTTTTTAGTTTTAGCTATTTTAGGGGGATATCTGTGTGTGCAGGTGACTATTACTGTGCATAATTATTAGGCAACTTAACAAAAAACAAATATATTCCCATTTCAATTATTTATTTTTACCAGTGAAACCAATATAACATCTCAACATTCACAAATATACATTTCTGACATTCAAAAACAAAACAAAAACAAATCAGTGACCAATATAGCCACCTTTCTTTGCAAGGACACTCAAAAGCCTGCCATCCATGGATTCTGTCAGTGTTTTGATCTGTTCACCATCAACATTGCGTGCAGCAGCAACCACAGCCTCCCAGACACTGTTCAGAGAGGTGTACTGTTTTCCCTCCTTGTAAATCTCACATTTGATGATGGACCACAGGTTCTCAATGGGGTTCAGATCAGGTGAACAAGGAGGCCATGTCATTAGATTTTCTTCTTTTATACCCTTTCTTGCCAGGCACGCTGTGGAGTACTTGGACGCGTGTGATGGAGCATTTGTAACGGTCGCGTATACACACACACAGGGGGGAGGGAAGTGACCACTGCGCTCCACCCTTACCCCTGGCCCTGCCTACTTGCCTCGCGAGTCCTAATGACAGGGGACAACTGGACGGCAATCCCTAACTTGGAGTAAGTGCAGGGATGACAGACAGACAAACAACAGGACGTGAACGGACCGAGTCAATACCAGGAAAGCTGCAAAGTACAAATGGAGCAAGCAGAGAATTGTCAGGAGAAGCCGGGGTCATAAATACCAGGAGAGCAGAGAAGTACAAGAGGAGTCCTAAGAGAGTAGTCAGGTGGGAGCCGAGGTCACAATACCAGGACGGATGCGCAGTACAGGAGGATCAGGCAAAAGGATGGTCAAGGAACAGGATCAGGTAAGTATTCTGCAGTCCAACAAATAGCCAGGAACCTAGAAATTAACAGGCAACCTGTAGCCAGCAGGCTGCCTGTATTTATAGTGGGGAGTGAGGGTCATGTGACGTGGCCAGCGTCACATGACCGACAGACCAACCAGTCGAGCACCGAGTGATCAGCTCGGCGCTCAAGGCAGACTTAGGAGCAAGGAGCCACCCAGCTAGTAAAGCCGCCCTGGGAATGAGGTCAAATACAGAACCTCATTCCAAAAGCTAAGCAACAGTTCTGCGGGCAATGGGGGACCGAGTGCACCTTCGGAACCCCGTGACAGTACCCCCCCTTTTACGAGGGGCCACCGGACCCAAGACTTCAGGCGATGGCTTTTCAGGGTGTTCTAAATGAAATTTACGAACAAGTCTAGGAGCATGAACCTCCCTGGCAGGTACCCAAGATCTCTCTTCAGGTCCATACCCCTTCCAGTGAATCAGGTACTGCAAGGAATTATGCACCTTCCTGACATCCACTATTTTAGACACCACATACTCGACAGCATCATTAACAAGAACTGGCGGAGGCGAGGCTTTTGATGGTACTACCGGTTCAAAATATTTTTTAAGCAGAGATTTATGGAACACATTATGAATGTGGAATGACTCAGGCAGCTCCAACCTAAAAGATACCGGGTTAATCACTTCCGTGATCTTATATGGTCCAATAAAACGAGGAGCAAATTTTTTAGAAGTTACCTTGAGAAATAGATTCTTGGAGGACAACCATACTTTATCCCCAACCTGAAAGTTTACCCCCCTTGAACGTCTCCTATCGGCCTTGAGTTTTTGAGAACATTGAGCCTTTTCTAGGTTTGATTGAACCCGGGCCCAAACTGTGCACAGTTCGGAGGAGAGTTTATCAGCTTCAGGGTTAGAGGAGGAGACGGACGACCCAGAATGAAAACGGGGATGAAAACCATGGTTACAAAAGAAAGGGGAGACCCCAGCAGAAGAATTGACACGGTTATTCAGAGCAAATTCAGCCAACGGAAGGAATTTGACCCATAATTGCTGGTCATCAGCAACATACAACCTCAGGAATTGTTCCACAGACTGATTAAGGCGTTCAGTCTGCCCGTTACTCTCAGGATGGTAGGCGGAAGAAAAAGACAACAAAATTTTACATCTTTGACAGAAGGCCCTCCAGAATTTGGACACAAACTGCACACCCCTGTCCGAAACAATATTTTCCGGGATACCATGCAATCGAACAATTTCTTTCACAAAAATAGACGCCAGAGTTTTGGCATTCGGGAGTTTAGACAGGGGAATGAAATGAACCATCTTGCTAAACCTATCCACCACTACCCACACTACAGTCTTACCCTCTGCCAGCGGTAGGTCAGTTATAAAGTCCATCGAGATATGGGACCAGGGTCTACTGGGAATGGGTAGGGGTCGTAGGTTACCAGCAGGGCGAGTCCTAGGTGTCTTGGACCTGGCACAAACCTCACAGGCTGACACATAGGACTTGACATCCCTAGTTAGAGTGGGCCACCAATAAGATCTAGAAACCAGATCCTTAGTGCCCTCAACACCCGGATGTCCACAAAAGGCAGAATCGTGACACTCACCCAACAGCTGGAGACGAAATTGTACGGGAACAAACAACTTATCTGTTGGGGTGGATACCGGTGCCAGATGTTGTTCCGACCTAATGCGAGCCGAGATATCCTGGGTAAGAGCTGCTAAGAAGATTTTTGCTGGTAGGATGGATTCAGGTGGTACCTCAGTAGGTTGAAAAGCCTGGAAGCTCCGAGATAATGCGTCCGCCTTCACATTTTTACTTCCCGGCCTGAACGTGATGGAAAAATCAAAACGAGTAAAAAACAGAGCCCATCTGGCTTGACGGGGATTCAACCTCTTAGCAGACTCGAGAAACATAAGGTTTTTATGGTCAGTGACAACAGTTACACAATGCCTCCCCCCTCCAGAAAATGCCTCCACTCCTCAAATGCCCATTTAATGGCCAGCAGCTCCCGATTCCCTATGTCGTAGTTTCTCTCCGTGGGAGAGAATTTCCTGGAGAAGAAGGCACATGGTCTCAGATTAGTGAGGCTGGCAGGACCTTGTGAAAGGACTGCTCCTGCGCCGTCCTCGGACGCATCCACCTCCACAATAAAAGGTTTCTCCTGATCAGGCTGGATCAGAATGGGAGCGCTACTGAATGCCTTTTTTAATTTTTCAAATGAAGAAATGGCCTCAGTAGACCAATTCTCCAAATCCGCCCCTTTCTTAGTAAGGTCGGTCAACGGTTTAGCAATTACGGAAAAATTCATAATAAATTTATGATAGTAATTGGCGAAACCTAAGAACCGTTGTAAGGCCTTTAAGTATGAAGGTCTTACCCATTCCTTAATTGCTAATACCTTACCAGGATCCATCTTGAAGGCGTGAGGAGTCAGAACATGCCCTAGAAACAGAATCTCCTGCACACCAAAGACACATTTCTCTTGTTTAGCGGATAGCTGATTCTCCCTCAACACCTCTAATACTTGTCTAACATGAGACACATGGGATTCGAAGTCAGGAGAGAATATCAAAATGTCGTCAAGATAGACAATAACAAATTTACCTAAGAACTCCCTAAGAATGTCATTCATGAAGTTTTGGAACACAGCTGGGGCATTGCTGAGTCCAAAAGGCATCACCTGATATTCAAAGTGTCCTACCAGAGTATTGAACGCCGTCTTCCATTCGTCTCCCTCCTTGATTCGGATTAGATTGTATGCCCCTTTCAGGTCAATTTTGGAAAACCAGGTTGCCCCCAGGACCTGGTTAAATAAATCCGGAATCAATGGGAGGGAGTATCTATTCTGGACAGTGATTTTATTTAATCTCCGGTAATCGATACATGGCCTAAGACCACCATCTTTTTTCTTGACGAAGAAAAACCCCGCCCCCATAGGAAAAACCCCGCCCCCATAGGAGAGACAGAAGGTCTAATATGCCCTTTACCAAGGCTCTCTTTAATATAATCTTCCATGGCCTTGCGTTCGGGCATAGAAAGACCCCCTCTACTAGCTCTATGGTACAATCATAAGGTCTATGGGGGGGTAGAACCTCCGGGGTTGGTGATGAGAATACATCAGAATATTCTCTAACAACAGAGGGTAAAGTATCAGACTTTACTGAGACCCCAGCCTGTACCATGGACAGGCACGAGTCACACTTAGGCCCCCATCTCACCAACTCCCCATTGGACCAATCTATAGTGGGGTTATGTAGTCGGAGCCAAGGCAACCCTAGTACTACCTCAGCAGGTAGGTTCTCCAGGACTAGAAGCGAACATCTCTCTGAGTGGCACACACCCACGGTTAGAGAAATCTCTGAGGTACATAAGCTCACCGTACCACCAATAAGAGGAGTAGCATCAATAGCCATGACATGGATAGGAGTTGGTAAGGCAAACATAGGAATACCCAATCTAACAGCATACTCAGAGTCAATAAAGCTAGCCGCTGAGCCAGAATCAATAAAGGCCTTACCCGGCCATTTATCTACTCCCAGAGAAATCGTAATGGGTACCGAAAGCTTACATTTAGAAAATTCAGGGTGTACCTGGTCTTTAGGTTGCCTTGCCTTAGGAGACTTGACAGAGAGGACCTTCTTAGGACACTGGTTGATCCAATGGTCAGAATCTCCACAGTAAAAGCATTCTCCACGTCTGCGGCGAAGATTCCCTCGGGTCATGCCAACCTGCATGGGTTCCTCGGTGGAGACCTCAGCATTGTCTCTGGGATAGGCCTCTGGCTGGACCACCATCTGGGAAGAGAACTGTTGTTCCTGTTGTCTCTCTCTAACCCGTCGGTCAAGTCGGACAACAAGGGTCATCATCTCCTCTAAGGTCTCTGGAAGTTGATAACTGACCAGAAGATCCTTTAATTTATCAGACAGACCTGACCTGAACTGACTCTTCAGGGCTGGTTCATTCCATCCTGAGGGGACACACCACCTTCTGAATTGGGTGCAATAATCCTCCGCTGGTAAATTGCCCTGAACCAGTGCCTTTAGAGCCGTCTCGGCTACTAGAGCCCTGTCTGGTTCATCATAGAGGGTACCTAGGGCCTGAAAGAACCCCTCCACAGAATATAAACAACTGGCGCCAGCAGGTAAAGAGAACGCCCAGTCCTGGGGATCACCCTGTAATCGGGAAATGATAATGCCCACGCGTTGACTCTCGGGGCCAGAGGACACTGGGCGCAAACGGAAGTAAAGTTTGCAACTCTCCTTAAAAGAGAGAAACTTCTTCCGGTCTCCAGAAAAGGTTTCTGGGAGCTTAATCTGGGGCTCAAAATGCGGACTGGAGGCCTGAGGAGTGGAAGAGCCTTGCCCTAACTCAAAAGAGCTGAGTTTTTCCCCTAACTCCTGCACCATCTGCGTCAGATTAGAGACATAGTCAGTCAGGGTCACCAGAGGATTCATAATACAGTGGTTATTGGGCCTGTTAATCTGTAACGGTCGCGTATACACACACACAGGGGGGAGGGAAGTGACCACTGCGCTCCACCCTTACCCCTGGCCCTGCCTACTTGCCTCGCGAGTCCTAATGACAGGGGACAACTTGACGGCAATCCCTAACTTGGAGTAAGTGCAGGGATGACAGACAGACAAACAACAGGACGTGAACGGACCGAGTCAATACCAGGAAAGCTGCAAAGTACAAATGGAGCAAGCAGAGAATTGTCAGGAGAAGCCGGGGTCATAAATACCAGGAGAGCAGAGAAGTACAAGAGGAGTCCTAAGAGAGTAGTCAGGTGGGAGCCGAGGTCACAATACCAGGACGGATGCGCAGTACAGGAGGATCAGGCAAAAGGATGGTCAAGGAACAGGATCAGGTAAGTATTCTGCAGTCCAACAAATAGCCAGGAACCTAGAAATTAACAGGCAACCTGTAGCCAGCAGGCTGCCTGTATTTATAGTGGGGAGTGAGGGTCATGTGACGTGGCCAGCGTCACATGACCGACAGACCAACCAGTCGAGCACCGAGTGATCAGCTCGGCGCTCAAGGCAGACTTAGGAGCAAGGAGCCACCCAGTTAGTAAAGCCGCCCTGGGAATGAGGTCAAACACAGAACCTCATTCCAAAAGCTAAGCAACAGTTCTGCGGGCAATGGGGGACCGAGTGCACCTTCGGAACCCCGTGACAGCATTGTCCTGCATGAAAATCATGTTTTTCTTGAAGGATGCAGACTTCTTCCTGTACCACTGCTTGAAGAAGGTGTCTTCCAGAAACTGGCAGTAGGACTGGGAGTTAAGCTTGACTCCATCCTCAACCCGAAAAGGCCCCACAAGCTCATCTTTGATGATACCAGCCCAAACCAGTACTCCACCTCCACTTGCTGGCGTCTGAGTCGGACTGGAGCTCTGTGCCCTTTACCAATCCAGCCACGAACCCATCCATCTGGCCCATCAAGACTCACTCTCATTTCATCAGTCCATAAAACCTTAGAAAAATCAGTCTTGAGATATTTCTTGGCCCAGTCTTGACGTTTCAGCTTGTGTGTCTTGTTCAGTGGTGGTCGTCTTTCAGCCTTTCTTACCTTGGCCATGTCTCTGAGTATTGCACACCTTGTGCTTTTGGGCACTCCAGTGATGTTGCAGCTCTGAAATATGGCCAAACTGGTGGCAAGTGGCATCTTGGCAGCTGCACGCTTGACTTTTCTCAGTTCATGGGCAGTTATTTTGCGCCTTGGTTTTTCCACACGCTTGTTGCGACCCTGTTGACTATTTTGAATGAAACGCTTGATTGTTCGATGATCACGCTTCAGAAGCTTTGCAATTTTAAGAGTGATGCATCCCTCTGCAAGATATCTCACTATTTTTGACTTTTCTGAGCCTATCAAGTCCTTCTTTTGACCCATTTTGCCAAAGGAAAGGAAGTTGCCTAATAATTATGCACACCTAATATAGGGTGTTGATGTCATTAGACCACACCCCTTCTCATTACAGAGATGCACATCACCTAATATGCTTAATTGGTAGTAGGTAGGGATGAGCGAACCCGAACTGTATAGTTCGGGTTCGTACCGAATTTTGAGGTGTCCGTGACACGGACCCGAACCCGAACATTTTCGTAAAAGTCCGGGTTCGGGTTCGGTGTTCGGCTCTTTCTTGGCGCTTTTTGAAAGGCTGCAAAGCAGCCAATCAACAAGCGTCATACTACTTGCCCCAAGAGGCCATCACAGCCATGCCTACTATTGGCATGGCTGTGATTGGCCAGTGCAGCAAGTGACCCAGCCTCTATTTAAGCTGGAGTCACGTAGCGCCGCACGTCACTCTGCTATGATCAGTATAGGGAGAGGTTGCAGCTGCGACGTTAGGGCGAGATTAGGCAGATTAACTCCTCCAAAAGACTTCATTCTGTGATCGATCTGCAGATGTGGATCATTGAAGTGCTATTATTGACTTGCTCACTTTTTTGAGGCTGCCCAGAGCGTTTTTAGATCACTTTTTTTCTGGGGTGATCGGCGGCCATTTTGTGACTTGTGGTGCGCCAGCACAAGCTATCACCAAGTGTATTTAACCATCGATAGTGTGGTTATTTTGTGCTATATCCTACATCAGCTGCAGGCTGAGCCTGTGTCACCGAAGTGCATTTAACCATCAACAGTTTGGTTATTTTTTGGCCATATACTACATCAGCTGCAGGCTGAGCCTGTGTCACCGAAGTGGATTTAACCATCGACAGTCTGATTATTTTTTGGCCATATACTACATCTGCTGCAGGCTGAGCCTGTGTCACCCAAGTGCATTTAACCATCAACAGTGTGGTTATTTTTTGGCCATATATTACATCAGGGGCAAGTTGAGCCTGTCACCCAGCGCCTAAAAAATAGACCTGACATTTCTATTCAACCAAATCTGTACTGTTTTAGCTGGTCAAGTTATTTGTAGTGACCGTAAAAGCACACTTTTTTTTCTGGGTTGAAAAACCATTCCCAAATTTGCCATTCTCAAAATAACTAGTTTCTGGTATTTGAGGCCTACTTGAAATCTATCCCAAACAGAATATCTTACATTGAAGCTAGTGATAGTGTCATCCAGAAAAACCTAAGACACACGCTAGCGTGCTGATAGAAATCTGATTCTGTGATTAAACCTATACCTGTCACACAGCGCAAAAAAAAACAGGCCTCACATCTCTATTTAACCAAATCTCTACTGTTTTAGCTAGTCAAGTTATTTGTAGTGACCGTAAAAGCACACTTTTTTTCTGGGTTGAAAAACCATTCCCAAATTTGCCATTCTCAAAATAACTAGTTTCTGGTATTTGAGGCCTACTTGAAATCTATCCCAAAAAGAATATCTTACTTTGAAGCTAGTGATAGTGTCATTCAGAAAAACCTAAGACACACGCTAGCGTGCTGATAGAAATCTGATTCTGTGATTAAACCTATACCTGTCACACAGCGCAAAAAAAAAACAGGCCTCACATCTCTATTTAAACAAATCTCTACTGTTTTAGCTGGTCAAGTTATTTGTGGTGACCGTAAAAGCACACTTTTTTTTCTGGGTTAAAAAACTATTCCCAAATTTGCCTTTCTCAAAATAACTAGTTTCTGGTATTTGAGGCCTACTTGAAATCTATCCCAAACAGAATATCTTACATTGAAGCTAGTGATAGTGTCATTCAGAAAAACCTAAGACACACGCTAGCGTGCTGATAGAAATCTGATTCTGTGATTAAACCTATACCTGTCACACAGCGCAAAAAAAAACAGGCCTCACATCTCTATTTAACCAAATCTCTACTGTTTTAGCTGGTCAAGTTATTTGTAGTGACCATAAAGGCACACTTTTTTTTCTGGGTTGAAAAACCATTCCCAAATTTGCCATTCGCAAAATAACTAGTTTCTGGTATTTGAGGCCTACTTGAAATCTATCCCAAAAAGAATATCTTACTTTGAAGCTAGTGATAGTGTCATTCAGAAAAACCTAAGACACACGCTAGCGTGCTGATAGAAATCTGATTCTGTGATTAAACCTATACCTGTCACACAGCGCAAAAAAAAACAGGCCTCACATCTCTATTTAACCAAATCTCTACTGTTTTAGCTGGTCAAGTTATTTGTAGTGACCGTAAAAGCACACTTTTTTTTCAGGGTTGAAAAACCATTCCCAAATTTGCCATTCTCAAAATAACTAGTTTCTGGTATTTGAGGCCTACTTGAAATCTATCCCAAAAAGAATATCTTACATTGAAGCTAGTGATAGTGTCATTCAGAAAAACCTAAGACACACGCTAGCGTGCTGATAGAAATCTGATTCTGTGATTAAACCTATACCTGTCACACAGCGCAAAAAAAAACAGGCCTCACATCTCTATTTAACCAAATCTCTACTGTTTTAGCTGGTCAAGTTATTTGTAGTGACCGTAAATGCACACTTTTTTTCTGGGTTGAAAAACCATTCCCAAATTTGCCATTCTCAAAATTGTGGTGAACGGGAACAATGAGGAAAACATCTAATAAGGGAAGCGGACGTGGACATGGTCGTGGTGGTGTTAGTGGACCCTCTGGTGCTGGGAGAGGACGTGGCCGTTCTGCCACAGCCACACGTCCTAGTGAACCAACTACCTCAGGTCCCAGTAGCCAGCAGAATTTACAGCGATATTTGGTGGGGCCCAATGCCGTTCTAAGGATGGTAAGGCCTGAGCAGGTGCAGGCATTAGTCAATTGGGTGGCCGACAGTGGATCCAGCACGTTCACATTATCTCCCACCCAGTCTTCTGCAGAAAGCGCACAGATGGCGCATGAAAACCAAGCCCATCGGTCTGTCACATCACCCCCATGCATATCAGGGAAACTGTCTGAGCCTCAAGTTATGCAGCAGTCTCCTATGCTGTTTGAAGACTCTGCTGCCAGGGTTTCCCAAGGGCATCCACCTAGCCCTTCCCCAGGGGTGGAAGAGATAGAATGCACTAACGCACAACCACTTATTTTTCCTGATGATGAGGACATGGGAATACCACCTCAGCACGTCTCTGATGATGACGAAACACAGGTGCCAACTGCTGCGTCTTTCTGCAGTGTGCAGACTGAACAGGAGGTCAGGGATCAAGACTGGGTGGAAGACGATGCAGGGGACGATGAGGTCCTAGACCCCACATGGAATGAAGGTCGTGCCACAGACTTTCACGGTTCGGAGGAAGAGGCAGTGGTGAGACCGAGCCAACAGCGTAGCAAAAGAGGGAGCAGTGGGCAAAATCAGAACACCCGCCGCCAAGAGACTCCGCCTGCTACTGACCGCCGCCATCTGGGACCGAGCACCCCAAAGGCAGCTTCAAGGAGTTCCCTGGCATGGCACTTCTTCAAACAATGTGCTGACGACAAGACCCGAGTGGTTTGCACGCTGTGCCATCAGAGCCTGAAGCGAGGCATTAACGTTCTGAATCTTAGCACAACCTGCATGACCAGGCACCTGCATGCAAAGAATGAACTGCAGTGGAGTAAACACCTTAAAAACAAAGAAGTCACTCAGGCTCCCCCTGCTACCTCTTCTGCTGCTGCTGCCTCGGCCTCTTCTGCTGCTGCCACCGCCTCGGCCTCTTCCTCCGCCTCTGGAGGAACGTTGGCACCTGCCGCCCAGCAAATATGGGATGTACCACCAACACCACCACCTGCGTCACCAAGCATCTCAACCATGTCGCACGGCAGCGTTCAGCTCTCCATCTCACAAACATTTGAGAGAAAGCGTAAATTCCCACATAGCCACCCTCAATCCCTGGCCCTGAATGCCAGCATTTCTAAACTACTGGCCTATGAAATGCTGTCATTTAGGCTGGTGGACACACACAGCTTCAAACAGCTCATGTCACTTGCTGTCCCACAGTATGTTGTTCCCAGCCACCACTACTTCTCCAAGAGAGCCGTGCCTTCCCTGCACAAACAAGTGTCCGATAAAATCAAGTGTGCACTGCGCAACGCCATCTGTGGCAAGGTCCACCTAACCACAGATACGTGGACCAGTAAGCACGGCCAGGGACGCTATATCTCCCTAACTGCACACTGGGTAAATGTAGTGGCGGCTGGGCCCCAGGCGGAGAGCTGTTTGGCGCACGTCCTTCCGCCGCCAAGGATCGCAGGGCAACATTCTTTGCCTCCTGTCTCCTCCTCCTCCTACTCAGCTTCCTCCTCCTCTTCTTCCACCTGCTCATCCAGTCAGCCACACACCTTCACCACCAACTTCAGCACAGCACGGGGTAAACGTCAGCAGGCCATTCTGAAACTCATATGTTTGGGGGACAGGCCCCACACCGCACAGGAGTTGTGGCGGGGGATAGAACAACAGACCGACGAGTGGTTGCTGCCGGTGAGCCTCAAGCCCGGCCTGGTGGTGTGCGATAATGGGCGAAATGGCGTTGCAGCTCTGGGACTAGCCGGTTTGACGCACATCCCTTGCCTGGCGCATGTGCTGAATTTGGTGGTGCAGAAGTTCATTCGCAACTACCCCGACATGTCAGAGCTGCTGCATAAAGTGCGGGCCGTCTGTTCGCGCTTCCGGCGTTCACACCCTGCCGCTGCTCGCCTGTCTGCGCTACAGCGTAACTTCGGCCTTCCCGCTCACCGCCTCATATGCGACGTACCCACCAGGTGGAACTCCACCTTGCATATGCTGGACAAACTGTGCGAGCAGCAGCAGGCAATAGTGGAGTTTCAGCTGCAGCACGCACGGGTCAGTCGCACTGCGGATCAGCCCCACTTCACCACCAATGACTGGGCCTCCATGCGAGACCTGTGTGCCCTGTTGCGCTGTTTCGAGTACTCCACCAACATGGCCAGTGGCGATGACGCCGTTATCAGCGTTACAATACCACTTCTATGTCTCCTTGAGAAAACACTTAGGGTGATGATGGAAGAGGAGGTGGCCCAGGAGGAAGAGGAGGAAGAGGGGTCATTTTTAGCACTTTCAGGCCAGTCTCTTCAAAGTGACTCAGAGGGAGGTTTTTTGCAACACCAGAGGCCAGGTACAAATGTGGCCAGACAGGGCCCACTACTGGAGGACGAGGAGGACGAGGATGAGGAGGAGGTGGAGGAGGATGAGGATGAAGCATGTTCACAGCGGGGTGGCACCCTAAGCAGCTCGGGCCCATCACTGGTGCTTGGCTGGGGGGAAACACAGGACGATGACGATACGCCTCCCACAGAGGACAGCTTGTCCTTACCTCTGGGCAGCCTGGCACACATGAGTGACTACATGCTGCAGTGCCTGCGCAACGACAGCAGAGTTGCCCACATTTTAACGTGTGCGGACTACTGGGTTGCCACCCTGCTGGATCCCCGGTACAAAGACAATGTGCCCACCTTACTTCCTACACTGGAGCGTGATAGGAAGATGCGCGAGTACAAGCGCACGTTGGTAGACGCGCTACTGAGAGCATTCCCAAATGTCACAGGGGAACCAGTGGAAGCCCAAGGCGAAGGCAGAGGAGGAGCAAGAGGTCGCTCCTCTGAGGGCAGGGTTAGCATGGCAGAGATGTGGAAAAGTTTTGTCACCACGCCACAGCTAACTGCACCACCACCTGATACGGAACGTGTTAGCAGGAGGCAACATTTCACTAACATGGTGGAACAGTACCTGTGCACACCCTTCCACATACTGACTGATGGTTCGGCCCCATTCAACTTCTGGGTCTCCAAATTGTCCACGTGGCCAGAGCTAGCCTTTTATGCCTTGGAGGTGCTGGCCTGCCCGGCGGCCAGCGTTTTGTCTGAACGTGTATTCAGCACGGCAGGGGGCGTCATTACAGACAAACGCAGCCGCCTGTCTACAGCCAATGTGGACAAGCTGACGTTCATAAAAATGAACCAGGCATGGATCCCACAGGACCTGTCCATCCCTTGTGCAGATTAGATATTAACTACCTCCCCTTAACAATATATTATTCTACTCCAGGGCACTTCCTCATTCAATCCTATTTTTAATTTCATTTTACCATTATATTGCGGGGCAACCCAAAGTTAAATGAACCTCTCCTCTGTCTGGGTGCCGGGGCCTAAATGTGTGACAGTGGCCTGTTCCAGTGGTGGGTGACGTGAAGCCTGATTCTCTGCTATGACATGAATACAGATTCTGCGCTGACATAAGGCCAGATTCTCTGTTACGGGACCTCTCTCCTCTGCCTGGGTGCCTGGGCCTAAATGTGTGACAGTGGCCTGTTCCAGTGGTGGGTGACGTGAAGCCTGATTCTCTGCTATGACATGAAGACAGATTCTGCGCTGACATAAGGCCAGATTCTCTGTTACGGGACTTCTCTCTTCTGCCTGGGTGCCTGGGCCTAAATGTGGGACAGTGGCCTGTTCCAGTGGTGGGTGACGTGAAGCCTGATTCTCTGCTATGACATGAAGACATTTTCTGCGCTGACATAAGGCCAGATTCTCTGTTACGGGACCTCTCTCCTCTGCCTGGGTGCCTGGGCCTAAATGTGTGACAGTGGCCTGTTCCAGTGGTGGGTGACGTGAAGCCTGATTCTCTGCTATGACATGAAGACAGATTCTGCGCTGACATAAGGCCAGATTCTCTGTTACGGGACCTCTCTCCTCTGCCTGGGTGCCTGGGCCTAAATGTGTGACAGTGGCCTGTTCCAGTGGTGGGTGACGTGAAGCCTGATTCTCTGCTATGACATGAATACAGATTCTGCGCTGACATAAGGCCAGATTCTCTGTTACGGGACCTCTCTCCTCTGCCTGGGTGCCTGGGCCTAAATGTGTGACAGTGGCCTGTTCCAGTGGTGGGTGACGTGAAGCCTGATTCTCTGCTATGACATGAAGACAGATTCTGCGCTGACATAAGGCCTGATTCTCTGTTACGGGACCTCTCTCCTCTGCCTGGGTGCCTGGGCCTAAATGTGTGACAGTGGCCTGTTCCAGTGGTGGGTGACGTGAAGCCTGATTCTCTGCTATGACATGAAGACAGATTCTGCGCTGACATAAGGCCAGATTCTCTGTTACGGGACCTCTCTCCTCTGCCTGGGTGCCGGGGCCTAAATGTGTGACAGTGGCCTGTTCCAGTGGTGGGTGACGTGAAGCCTGATTCTCTGCTATGACATGAAGACAGATTCTGCGCTGACATAAGGCCAGATTCTCTGTTACGGGACCTCTCTCCTCTGCCTGGGTGCCTGGGCCTAAATGTGTGACAGTGGCCTGTTCCAGTGGTAGGTGACGTGAAGCCTGATTCTCTGCTATGACATAAAGACAGATTCTGCGCTGACATAAGGCCAGATTCTCTGTTACGGGACTTCTCTCCTCTGCCTGGGTGCCTGGGCCTAAATGTGTGACAGTGGCCTGTTCCAGTGGTGGGTGACGTGAAGCCTGATTCTCTGCTATGACATGAAGACAGATTCTGCGCTGACATAAGGCCAGATTCTCTGATACGGGACCTCTCTCCTCTGCCTGGGTGCGTGGGCCTAAATGTGTGACAGTGGCCTGTTCCAGTGGTGGGTGACGTGAAGCCTGATTCTCTGCTATGACATGAAGACAGATTCTGCGCTGACATAAGGCCAGATTCTCTGTTACGGGACCGCTCTCCTCTGTCTGGGTGCCGGGGCCTAAATGTGTGACAGTGGCCTGTTCCAGTGGTGGGTGACGTGAAGCCTGATTCTCTGCTATGACATGAAGACAGATTCTGCGCTGACATAAGGCCAGATTCTCTGTTACGGGACCTCTCTCCTCTGCCTGGGTGCCTGGGCCTAAATGTGTGACAGTGGCCTGTTCCAGTGGTGGGTGACGTGAAGCCTGATTCTTTGCTATGACATGAAGACAGATTCTGCGCTGACATAAGGCCAGATTCTCTGTTACGGGACCTCTCTCCTCTGCCTGGGTGCCTGGGCCTAAATGTGTGACAGTGGCCTTTTCCAGTGGTGGGTGACGTGAAGCCTGATTATCTGCTATGATATGAAGACAGATTCATCGCTGACATAAGGCCAGATTCTCTATTACGGGACCTCTCTCCTCTGCCTGGGTGCCTGGGCCTAAATGTGTGACAGTGGCCTGTTCCAGTGGTGGGTGACGTGAAGCCTGATTCTCTGCTATGACATGAAGACAGATTCTGCGCTGACATAAGGCCAGATTCTCTGTTACGGGACCTCTCTCCTCTGCCTGGGTGCCTGGGCCTAAATGTGTGACAGTGGCCTGTTCCAGTGGTGGGTGACGTGAAGCCTGATTCTCTGCTATGATATGAAGACAGATTCTGCGCTGACATAAGGCCAGATTCTCTGTTACAGGACCTCTCTCCTCTGCCTGGGTGCCTGGGCCTAAATGTGTGACAGTGGCCTGTTCCAGTGGTGGGTGACGTGAAGCCTGATTCTCTGCTATGACATGGAGACAGATTCTGCGCTGACATAAGGCCAGATTCTCTGTTACGGGACCGCTCTCCTCTGTCTGGGTGCCTGGGCCTAAATGTGTGACAGTGGCCTGTTCCAGTGGTGGGTGACGTGAAGCCTGATTCTCTGCTATGATATGAAGACAGATTCTGCGCTGACATAAGGCCAGATTCTCTGTTACAGGACCTCTCTCCTCTGCCTGGGTGCCTGGGCCTAAATGTGTGACAGTGGCCTGTTCCAGTGGTGGGTGACGTGAAGCCTGATTCTCTGCTATGACATGAAGACAGATTCTGCGCTGACATAAGGCCAGATTCTCTGTTACGGGACCGCTCTCCTCTGTCTGGGTGCCGGGGCCTAAATGTGTGACAGTGGCCTGTTCCAGTGGTGGGTGACGTGAAGCCTGATTCTCTGCTATGACATGAAGACAGATTCTGTGCTGAAATCAGGCCAGATTCTCTGTTACGGGACCTCTCTCCTCTGCCTGGGTGCCGGGGCCTAAATGTGTGACAGTGGCCTGTTCCAGTGGTGGGTGACGTGAAGCCTGATTCTCTGCTATGACATGAAGACTGATTCTGCGCTGACATGAAGCCAGATTCTCTGCTATGGCATGAAGAGACTGATTCTATGCTGACATGAAGCCAGATTCTTTGCTATGGCATGAAGAGACTGATTCTCTGCTGACGTGAAGCCAGATTCTCTGCTATGGGACCTCTGTCCAATTGATATTGGTTCATTTTTATTTTTTAAATTTTTATTTTAATTCATTTCCCTATCCACATTTGTTTGCAGGGGATTTACCTACATATTGCTGCCTTTTGCAGCCCTCTAGCTCTTTCCTAGGCTGTTTTACAGCCTTTTTAGTGCCCAAAAGTTCGGGTCCCCATTGACTTCAATGGGGTTCGGGTTCGGGACGAAGTTCGGATCGGGTTCGGATCCCGAACCCGAATATTTCCGGGAAGTTCGGCCGAACTTCTCGAACCCGAACATCCAGGTGTTCGCTCAACTCTAGTAATAGGCTTTCGAGCCTATACAGCTTGGAGTAAGACAACATGCATAAAGAGGATGATGTGGTCAAAATACTCATTTGCCTAATAATTCTGCACGCAGTGTATATATATATATATATAAAAATTAAAAAAGCAGACTGATGTACCAGCCCTGAAAAGGGCTTTTTCGGGTGCTGTCAGGACACTGTCCTTACAGCAGATGAGTCTGTGGACACACAACACTGCCCTAGCTAACGCTTTCCCTATTGAATCAGCAGCAGCACTGTCCCTCCTCTCACTGAGAATGCAGATTCCGAATGAATCTAAAATGGATGCTGTCCAGGAGGTGGGAGGGTCTGGGAGGGAGGATCTGCTGCTGATTGGCTGGAATGTGTCTGCTGACTGTGAGGTACAGGGTCAAAGATTACTCAATGATGATGTATAGGGGGTGGACCGAACATCGCATATGTTCGCCCGCCGCGCCGATCAAGCTATGTTCGCCGGGAATTATTCGCCGGCGAACTATTCGGGCCATCACTAGCTGTGAGAGCTAGGCGCCATATCTCCAGTCCACTGACCAGCCAGTTTTACCAGCATGTGTTCCAGGACATGAAGCAGTGGAATGACGTTGTTAATCCCGTAGTCCTGGCGACTGACAAATAAAGTGACCTCCTTAAAGAGCCTGAGCAAACGGCAGGTGTCACGCATGAACTGCCACTGGTTGACATAGAAGTTACACAGGGGAGTACTCCTGTCAGTTTGGATCATCAAGAAATTGTTAATGGCCTTTCTCTGTTAGTATATAGTTGGTCAAAAATATGGAGGGTGGAATTCCAACGGGTGGAAACTTCGCATATCAGCCTATGTTGGGGGATGCCATTCTGCCACTGCAGCTCAAGGAGGGTGTGCTTTGCGGTGTATGAGTGGCTGAAGTGCATGCAAAGTTTCCTTGCCATTTTTAGGATGTCTTGCAGATGGGTGGAAGACTTCAGGAACCGCTTGACAACCAGATTGAACACGTGTGCCATGTAGAGCGCATAGCTCAGCCCTCTTTGATGCAGCACCGACACCATTTTCTTCCCTTTGTCGGTCACCATGGTTCCGATTTTGAGTTGTCACAGAGAAAGCCAGGATTCGATTTCTTGATGAAGGACGTGGATCAGTTTCTCACCTTTCTGACCCCATGAGGTGCAGAACAGTGTGACACAGCCATGGCATGCACATGTGGTATGCTGGAGGGGCACTGTGAATTTTCCCTGAAGTGGAGGCTGAGGACACGGTGGAGGATGAGGAGGCAGACGCGGACATTGTGGCTGGACCAACGGCGTAAGAACCTGGAAGCGGAAGCGGCGTCACCTGGCCAAGTTGCTGTGCAGGAACCACATTCACCCAGTGGGCTGTAAAGGACATGTATTGTCCCTGACCATATTTACAACTCCACACGTCGGCACTGCCATGCACTTTGGCAGACACTGACAAGCTGAAGGACTGGCCCACCTTCTGTTCTACATACGTGTGCAGGGCTGGTACTGACTTTTTGGCAAAGAAAGGACAGCTTGGGACTCTCCACCTTGGCTCAAGCCATCAGTTCTCTGAATGGTGCAGAGTCCACCACTTGGAAAGAGAGTGAATGCAGCACCAGCAACTTGGCCAGGAGCACATTCAGCTTCTGCGCCGTTGGATGACTGCACGCATACTGTTGTCTCTTGGCAATCGCTTTGGTGATCGATTGCTGACAGAATGATTGACGAGGAGGAGCAGGAGCATCAGGACCAGCACATGATGGGAAGGAGAGGCAGCTCCCTTTGGCTGAGGTGGTGAAGCCTTGACTGCCTGAAATCGAGTGCGTGCCACTGGGTGATGCAGCGGTTATTGCAGCAAGCTGGACCACCACATCGGAGCTACGGTTCTCGCAGGCCACTTTATGATGACGCCGCATATGTTGACGCAGGGCCGTGGTGCCAACATTGGCACCCTGGCCACGCTACACCTTGTGCCCACAGATTCTACAAATGGCCATGTTCACCTCCTCCGGCGGCTTAACAAAAAACTGCCACACTGCCGAGTACGTGATTTTACCCCCAACACTTTGCACTGACTGACTGCCACCACCACTGCTTCCGTGAACCCCTGCACCACTACTTTCCTGGCAGATAGGCTCCTGCGAAGTGAGTTGTCTACCCGAGCATCTTTGGCTCCCTTCCTCCCACTGCTGCCACCCTGCTGACTACCGCCCACGCTAGAGACTTGCTGGCTCTGCCGCTGCCTCACGGGCAAGCTGCCACCCTCTTCTCCAGATAATGATGATGAATTCACCCAGCTCCCAAGTGCAATCAGCTACATCATCATCATCATCATCATCAAGTACTGTCTGCACCTCACTGATTTTCTTCTCAACGGTCTCTGGGTCAGAAACCTGACCGCTTGCAACACCAGCTCACATGCCACTCTTCTTATCACTACTTGCCCGCCTACAGGAGGAAGCGGCGGATGTCTCCTCTGGGAGGGGCTAAAATGTCAGCCCTAGGAACAGAGGATGTCAGCAATATAAAGAAAAGTAATGTAAACACCTTCCCGCTTAGTGCCATACTATTATATTACTGCAAGAAGTGAGTTAACATCAAATGCACTAATAGTATGGTGCTGTGATGGAGTGGGCTTAGCAACTGTGCCTTTGTCACCACTTGAAGGTGGCAGGTGTACAGTATTTAGCAGCTGGCACCCAAATCTCAATAGCAGGATTGGATGTAACTGACGAATGCTGGTAAAATCCCTATACACTGTAATACAGAAGTATTATAATATGCAGTATAAGCAATAAAATCATCACGGGTTTAGGCCCCCAGAGGGCATTAAAAACTGTTGAATAAAGTATTCATTTCTCATATATTGAAAAAAAAAAACACATAATTGGCATCGCCAAATTTACAAAATCCTATGTATCAGGTGTGGTAAATAAACCCTATAAAAAGACATCCCCAGTGCCAAAATTGTCATTTTTGGTCACCCCGCCGACGCAAAATAAAAACGACCAAAAGCTCACATGCATCCCAAAATGGTATCAATTAAATTCACACCCTTCAAAAATGAGCTCATTATGTAGATCTGTCAGCAGAAAAACAAAAAAGTAATGGTAGCACAAAGCAATTCAGGTAATATATTACAAAAACATAAAAACATATAAATTTGGTATCTCCATAATTGTATTGACCCACTATCACGACCGGCGTGCCGATCACATACGTGACGCAAAGGGAGGAAAAAAGGAGGCCCTGTCCAAGGGAGAGGGAAAGATGGTGACCCCTAACTCACCTAGAGGCTGGCACCTGACTGCCCTGACGTCCCTAGACGGGTTTCTCACCCGTACGCCAATCATGTGCCTAAACCCTGGCTTTCCTTAAGATGAGCCCTAAGTAGTGATTAGGGCGGTGGGAACACTAGTCCGCACCACTAACACTAAAGGGAAACACCAGGGAGAGGACAGACAATACTGACAAAACATATAATCCCAGGTGGGCGACAACAGCGGACAAAGAGGTTGGAAGTGCCGGACAAGAAACAGCTGAGGAGAAGAAGCTACGGATCCCTGAGTGAGACAAAAAGGATTGTAAGGCAAACACAGAATGCTACCATTGAGTAACAGTGCGATCTTTAGACATAGAGCATGTAGCCACCCACTGCGACTTCCTGACCCCGGGTATAACGGAGTCAGACGTGGCTCTTGACACCCTCGTGACAGTACCCCCCTTTCCATGAGGGGCCTCCGGACACTCAGGACCAGGTCTCAGGATGAGAGGCATGGAAAGCCCGAACTAACCTGTCGGCGTTTACCTCTGACGCTGGAGCCCGAGTGACGGACCCGACGATAATCAACAATTTTGGATATTTGAAACTCTAGATTACCTACAACAATAACAGGAGGGGGTGGCAGCGGTGACGGTTCTAGAGGTGGAACATACTTTTTGAGTAACGACATGGATTTTAAAAGTTTGAGGTAGCTCCAGGTGAAAAGCCACGGGGGTAATGATGGCTACTATTTTGTAAGGACCAATGAACCTAGGACCCAGTTTCCAAGAGGGAACCTTTAACTTATATTCCTAGTAGATAACCACACATAGTCATTCACTCCTAGGTCCTGGCGACTGTTTCTTATCAGCCATGCATTTATATTTACCTCCCATATTTTTCAAGTTAGCTTGCACTTTCTGCCATACAGATGAAAGAGATAACGAAAACCGTTCTTCTTCAGGAACCCTAGAAGACCCCCCCTCTTTGAAAGTACAGAATTGGGGATGAAAAACATATGCACCAAGAAATGGTGACTTGCTAGTGGATTCCTGACGGCGATTATTTATAGCAAACTCAGCTAACGGTAAATATGATGACCACACCTCTTGGTTTTCAGACACAAAACACCTTTGGTATGTCTCAAGGATTTGGTTGGTACGCTCAGTCTGTCCATTCGACTGAGGATGGAAAGCTGAGGAAAAGGACAAATGTACCCCCAAACGGGAACAAAAAGCTTTCCAAACGTAGAAATAAACTGGGTTCCCAGATCCGAAACATCGGAAGGGACCCCGTGAAGCTTCACAATTTCACTGATGAATACCTGAGCAAGAGTCTTAGCATTAGATAGTGCGGGTAACACAATAAAGTGTACCATTTTGCTAAACCTGTCCACTACTACCAAGATAACTGTTTTACCCGCAGACAAAGGTAAGTCAGTGATGAAATCCATTGACAGATGTGTCCATGGCTCATTGGGAATGACAAGTGGCAATAAAGACCCTGCAGGACGTGTATGAGAGACTTTAGCGCGTGCACAAGTAGAACAAGTAGGCACAAAATCCAACCTTGGCCACCAAAAACTACGAGACAATAGCTCCAAGGTTGCTTTTCTACCCAGGTGCCCAGCAAGTGCCGAATAATTTGAGATGCAGGTTTAACGGTACAAACAATTTCTCTGAGGGACAAGAGACCGGGGCGTCCCCCTGGGCCTCTAACACCTTCCCCTCCAGAACCGAGTGTACAGCAGAGACAACTACTCCTCTTTGTAGAATGGGTACAGATCACCCACATTACCCCCACCAGGGAAACTGCGAGATAATGAGTCTGCCTTGGTATTTTTTGTCCCAGGACGATAGGTTATGAAAAAGTTAAACCTGGTAAAAAAGCTTGTCTAGGGGGTAGCTTGTCTAGGGGTGAGATGCTTAGCTGATTCGAGGTACAGAAGGTTTTTGTGGTCCGTAATCACCGTGACGGGGTGGATTGCCCCCTCTAAAAAGTGACGCCATTCTTCAAATGCTAGTTTAATAGCTAATAGTTCCCTATTGCCAATATTATAGTTCTTCTCCGCTGCAGATAGTTTTTTTAGAAAAGAAAGCGCAAGGACGCCATTTGCCAGGAGACGGACCCTGAGACAGTACAGCCCCCACTCCCACCTCTGACGCATCTACTTCAACAATAAAAGGCAGGGAGACATCAGTTTGGATTAGTACCGGTGCCGAGGTAAACCTCTTTTAGAGAGGAAAATGCCATTTTGGCGGCGTCAGACCATATAGAAAAATCTGTCCCTTTCCTAGTCATGTCAGTAAGGGGTTTGACAATCACAGAATAATTTTTTAAGAATTTTTTATAGAAATTTGGGAAACCCAAAAACCGTTGAAGTGCTTTAAGGTCCTCAGGAAGATCCCAATCTAGAATTGCCTGGACTTTCCTAGGATCCATACGGAAACCTGAAGCAGATATTAGATATCCCAGGAACTGTATTTCCTGAACGGCGAAAACACACTTCTCAATTTTCGCATACAATTTATTCGTCCGTAGGACCTGCAGTACCTGTCTGACATGTACCTCATGTGTCTTCAGATCAGATGAGTAAATCAAAACATCATCTAGGTATATCACCACAAACCTGCCGATAAGATGACTAAAAATATTGTTAACGAAATGTTGGAAGACAGCGGGAGCATTGGTCAGACTGAAAGGCATGACTAGATTTTCATAATGCCCCTCTGGGGTGTTAAAGGCTGTCTTCCACTCATCCCCTTCCTTGATACGAATCAGATTGTAGGCCCCCCTAAGATCAAGTTTGGAGAACCACTTAGCACCCGCAATCTGATTAAACAGGTCAGGAATGAGAGGAAGAGGGTATGGGTCTCAGATGGTTATCCAGTTTAGTTTGTGGAAATCTAGGCAAGGACGCAGGCCCCCCATCTTTCTTTTTAACAAAGAAAAATTCTGCAGCCACGGGTGATGAAGAAGGTCTGATGTGTCCCTTAGCCAAGCTCTCGGAGATATAATTTTTCATGGCTTGTCTCTTGGGACCCGAAAGATTATAGAACCTGGTCTTGGGTAATTTTGCACTGGGAATCAGGTTAACTGGGCAATCATAAGGACAGTGAGGTGGTAACTTCTGACACCCCTTTTCAGAGAAAACGTCCTCAAAGTCTGAAACAAATGTAGGTAGAGTAGCTATGGAGGCGACTAAGCAATGGCTATTTAAGCAATTTTTTCTGCAATGCTCACTTCACTCCAATATCTCCCTGGCCTGCCAATCCACCACTGGATTGTGCGCTACCAACCAGGGAAGACCCAATACCACAGGAGAGGGAAGGCCCTCCAGAACATAAAAGACACTCATTATGGTGGTCCCCTACCCGAAGGTGTAAGTTATGGACAATATGAGTAAGGTTTCTCTGAGACAGAGAAGCAGAGTCAATAGCGAAAATGGGAATAGGTCTCTGTAGCGTACAGAAAGACAAACCCATAGTCTGGGCAAACTGCGCATCTATCAAATTTACTCCTGCTCCACTGTCTAGGAAGAAAGAAATAGTCTCCGTCTTAACATAAAAAAACAAAACAAACGCTGGCAACACAAATTGAGATGTTCGTATGGAGGAAACGTATACCCCCCGGCTGACATCCTCCACACAGCCTGGGGTTAGTAGTTTTCCGAAGGTCTTTTGTTTTTGAGTATGAAAGGACAGACATTAATGAAATTACCCCTCCCCCCACAGAAAAAACAAACCCCACGCCTACGGCGAGCCTCAGGAGGACAGACCTGACGAGTAGTTTCTCCTAGCTGCATAGGCTCGTCCAGGTCCGTACAGACTAGCTGCTGCTTGGGAGGGGTTACTAATTGCTCAGGATCTTTCAATCTGTCCCTAAGACGTCTATTTATTCTGATAGAAAGGGACATAACAGCATCAAGGGGAAAGGGGGTTTCATACAGCGCAAGCGCATCATTAACCCTTTCGGATAACCCAGAGCAAAACTGACTCCTGAGAGCCGGATCGTTCCACTGGGTATCCGTAGCCCACCTACGGAACTCTGAGCAATACTCCTCTGCTGGCCGCTCTCCCTGTAGGAGTCTCTGTAAGTTCGACTCAGCCAGGGCTAAAATATAACTTACAGGCCTCACGGAACGTCACAAATTTGTCCCTTCCCCCAGAAAATCTGTCAGGAAGAACAACCTTGGGTTCCGGAGCAACCTGGTTACCCATAGCAACTGCTGGACTTGCAGTCTTCTGCAATTGCTGCTGTTGCTGGAGGACCGATGCCTTCAATCCTGCCACCTCCAAAGACAGGCCTTGAAGTTGCTTTGTCAAAGCGGCAATAGGATCCATGCTGGATTCTAAATAGGCAGAATTTTTTATTTATTTTTTTACACAAAATAAGGGCCAGATATAATATCACGACCGGCGTGCCGATCACATACATGACGCAAAGGGAGGAAAAAGGAAGCCCTTTTCCAAGGGAGAGGGAAAGATGGTGACCCCTAACTCACCTAGAGGCTGGCACCTGACTGCCCTGACGTCCCTAGACGGGTTTCTCACCCGTACGCCAATCACGTGCCTAAACCCTGGCTTTCCTTAAGATGAACCCTAAGTAGTGAATAGGGCAGTGGGAACACTCGTCCGCACCACTAACACAAAGGGAAACACCAGGGAGAGGACAGACAATACTGACAAAACATATAATCCCAGGTGGGTGACAACAGCGGACAACAAAAAACCAACAGGGATCCGGAGGGTAATGCTCTGGTACGACAACCAGGAATAACAGCGACACAGCTCCAGTGGGTCAGTATAGAAGTCAAGGCAGGAAGCTCTATATCTGGCAACCAGAGAAGTGGGAGAGAGGAATATAAAGAGGTTGGGAGTGCCGGACAAGAAACAGCTGAGGAGAAGAAGCTACGGATCCCGGAGTGAGACAAAAAGGATTGTAAGTCAAACACAGAATGCTACCATTGAGTAACAGCGCGATCTTTAGACATAGAGCACGTAGCTACCCACTGCGACTTCCTGACCCTGGGTATAACGGAGTCAGACGTGGCTCTTGACACCCTTGTGACACCCACAGAATAAAGCTAGGCCACTTTCACACAATCAGTGTTTGGTCAATGGTTTCCAGCAGTGATTTTGATCCAAACCAGGAGTGAAGGCTCTGCAGACATAAGGTATAATGGAAGCACATGTTCTGTGTTTTTGACCTACACCTAGCTTTGGCTCACAATTGCTGACGGAAATCACTGATCAAACACTGACTTTGTGAAAGCGGCCTTAATGTGTCATTTTCACCATGCAGTAAATGCCATAAAACAAAATCCTGAATGCAGTAGCTGAAATAGCGTGTTTTTTCACACTGTTGCCCCCAAAATGTTTTAAAACGTTATACAATACATTAGGTGTATGTAAAAATGGTGCTAATAAAGTACCAAAATAGAGGGTGGTATTAAAAGTTAAAATGCCTCCCCAGGGTCATGCATGACCTTATGGATACCACAATATATAAAAAATAAATAAAATAAAGACACTAAATTAAAAAAGGACACTTGGACTTGGCTCTAAAACTTTAGGTCTTCTTAGGGCCCACCCTTTAGTCATCCACTTTTCTAAAGGAGGCGGTCATTACGTACATTGACAAAAAGTAGCAAATTGTTTCCCAAATGGTACAGTAGCTTGCACCAAAATTTGTGACTTTTTTACAGTACCACTTCTAGACCTTAATAAATTCCTCCCCTTGTGTGATAAAAACATAATATGCCAAAATCTATTTCAAACTCAAAACCAATTACTTGCAAAGATTTTCACACTCCTGAATAAATGTATTTTCTATGTGTTTACCTGTTTTCCAAAATGTTTGAGAATTACATAAAACTAATGATATTATAAAGTAAGATGAGAGATTGCTTACAGGGTCAAACCTGCATTTTCTAATGTAGATATTTAACTCTATTACATTGTTTAAGGAAAGATAAATGACACTTCTGAGATAAATCAGTGGGGATCCGGTGTAATGTTTATAGTGATGTTTTATTATCATGCTCTATTGCCCTGTATAAATACATGATACATACAAATGAACATAGCTGCCAAAAATTAGATACCATTTATACACTTCCAGCTGGGAAAACTAATATCAATTCATTAAGCTGATTCTTGTAGCTGAAATAAAGCATAAAACACAGCACAACAGATATTGAACAGCACAACATACTAACTACTAACTCTTCCTTTCCACAAACAAAACACATGTAAAAAAAAAAAAAAAAGATATTTAAATCTGAATCTAAGCATTTCGATTATCTATATGAACCATAGAATATTGGTTAAAAATGTCACCAACAATGTACAGAGGATTACTTGGGCCTTACTGACAAAGCGTTTTTCTTCCTTTTTCATTCTCGCCTTCCAAGAGCTGTAACTTTTTTATTTTTCTGTCTATATAGCTGTATGAGGGCTTGTTTTTTGTGGGACAAGTTGTAGTTTTAATGGTGCCATTTTGGGGTACACATAACTTTCTGATTAACTTTTAACTCTTTCTGGGTGGGAGATAGGAAAAACAGCAATATTGCCACAGAATTTTTACATTATAAATTTTATGTTGTTAATTTTTCGGTATAAATAACATAATATCTTTATTCTCAGACTCAGTGTGATTATAACGATACCAACGATACCAAATACATATAGTTTTTTTTTTTTTAAGTTTTACTATTTTTGTAGAAAAAGGGGGTTTTTTACATGGAAGAAAATCTTTTTGCTTTGGCGCTTCCCAAGACCCATAACTTTTTGTAGTTTTCATTGGTATCATTTTGGAGTAAATTACGCTTTTTGATCACTTGTTAAGTTTTTTCGATGGCAACTAAAAATAAATTGGCAATTCATTTTTTTTTTTTTTTACAGCGCTCACCGTAGGAGATAACTTACATGATATTTTTGCAATGCAATTTTTTACGGATGCGGTATTACCAAACATATGGGGTGAATTTCCAATGGAAAAAAAAGTAAAATTTCTTTTTTACTACAGTATTTATTTATTTTTTAATAAATGTGTTGTTTTTTAAAACTATTTTTTACCACTTAATAGTCCCACAAGTGGACTATAACAGACAACATTTTGATTGATTTTAAAATACAATGCACTATCCCTATAGTGCATTGCATTGTCTATACTGCTATGCTGTACAATGCTATACTAACATTGTCACTGCTTTACATGCGGCGGGTGCCATTACCTATAGCATGTAACGCTTTATACAGCCCAGATTCGCACTCCTGTAAGTCCGGGCTGTTAGAGCAGGAACGCGGCTCTCATGTCAGAGCCGAGTGCCCGCTGCACGGGGCACCCAGGCCTTAATGAGCCTGTATCGAGGCATGAGTCCCTGAGCTCAGATTAAAGGGTTTCTTTTCTAGGGCCTAAATATTGATGATAAATACTTATAACAACTCATTATTAGCATATCAGTGGGGGTTATCCCATTGAAAATATTCTACAGTTTTCAAACTAGCACCTGGATCTGAATTCTTTGGTAATTGAATGTAATGAAAAATTTTGCATAGCCACTGAGTTATTCAATAAACTTTTTATCTGTATAGCGCCACCTGCTTTTTTCTTATTTCTTTGTCCTGCTCACTGAGATGGCCGCACATGCTCAGATTTATTCTTCAACTGCCTCCAGAGTTGTGATAGGGAGAGCATGGACACACACCCTAGCTACACCGAAAAAGACACTCCCCTTGACCTGTCAGCTTGTTATAAATCTATCAGAGCAATGAATAGGGATATCTCTGTATCCATATGAAGTACAGGACTGGTTCTAGCTTTGTTAGAAAAAGACTCATGTAATATATGATGTCTGACTTTCATATTTCACATTAGTGATGGGATAACCCCTTTAAGGGGTCGTTTGGCAAGCACTTCATTGTAGATCAGGCCTATGCATTGTATAGTGTTTTTTTTTTTGCAGCTCAATATTATTCATTTGGAGAGGACTAAGCTGCCAGGCCAGGTGACTAGTGAATGTGACATCTCAGGCCTGAAGAAGAGACCACAGCCACTTCGAAAGGGTGCTTACTGGGTGTGTCTGAGAAAATGGTCACTTGATGCTCCTCTTCTGAAAGTCCAGCTTCCCCCAACATCAATTCTTTTACCAGCTTTCCTGATGGGGCTAAGAATGGTGTGTCACATCTGCCGTGGACAGGTATAGAACTAATTCACTCCCTGGAACATGCCTAGATGAGGTGGATTCAGGAGTTGGAGCATGCACAAGGGAGACAATTCTGGCCCTATTCATGGTGGAGGTGATGTCCCATTCATAGCCCAGGCTGGAAACCTGATGAAGAAAATGACATTGGCGAAAGCTGAATTTCAGAAGAGCAGCATCACTTGACTGGGTCCTGGTAGGCCACGTAACTTCAGAACAGTAAGAATATTACAGACTTTCTCCTATAGGTAAGTTATGCAACTCTGAATGAAGAATGCTTAATTTTCGACTAGTTCCAGAGTGATGTAAAAGAAACAGCTCTCCTAAGATGTTGCTATCCTAGCCACACTACAGAAAAATTCCTTTTTATGAATTTCATAGCCTACCTGGACTCATGGGTCAGGAAGTGAAAACTCAGAATGAACTAAAAGTTACCTCACCACACAGTCTCCATAGTCACACTCCACAATTTCAGAGACATCTATAGATAGATAGACTGATAGATACTAGATAAATAGATTGACTGATAGATATGAGATAGCCAGCTAGCTATATAATATTTATTAAGCTAATATAACTACTTTAAAAGACCATGCTTAACCACGTTAACTCTATGGCTTCAGTTCACAATGGAAACCACACAGGTCAGTCAGGTACATTCTTGACTTATAATGGGGTCTGGCGGGTTCTGGCATGGTGTCCGTCATTTTTCATGCCACAGTATTTTCCCCTCAAATATATATTATGTTAATACTTTTGCATTAAAAAAAAAGTATTATTGCAGTGATACCTTTATTGGCTAACCAAAACAATTCCATTTGCAAGAGTTCAGAGTGCAGAGGCTCCTTTATCAGGCACTATGCAACAAATGAACAACTTTGGGAAAGGCACAACTCTTGTTACAGACATTCAGCTTCTGCGCCGTTGGATGACTGCACACATACTGTTGTCTCTTGGAAATCGCTTTTCGGTGATCGATTGCTGACGGAATGACTGACGAGGAGGAGGAGGAGGAGTAGGAGCATCAGGACAAGCGCTGTAGTAAGCGAACAGGCAATGCATTACAATAGAGACTTGTAATGCATTGCAGAGGGGGTCAGACCCCCAAAAGTGAACATCAGAAATAAAGTAAAGAAAGAAAAAGTAAAAAAAAAAATGTTTTTAATAAAATTAATAAAGTAATAAAATGAATAAAGTAAAAAAAGAAAAGAAAACGCTTATTTTATAAGAAAATAAGACACACATATTAGGTATCTCCACGTCCGTAATGACTGGCTCTATAAATATATCACATGCTCCTCCCTGTCCGATAAATACCATTAAAAAAATATATAAAAACGGTGTAAAAAAGCCATTTTTGTCACCTTACATCACAAAAAGTGCAACACAAAGTGATCAAAAAGGCGTATGCCCCCAAAATAGTACCAATCTAACAGTCACCTCATCCCGCAAAAAATTAGCCCCTACCTAAGACAATCGCCCAAACAATAAAAAAAAACATGACTCAGAATATGGAGACACTAAAACATCATTTTTTTGGTTTAAAAAATGCTGGTATTGTGTAAAACTAAAAAAAAAAAAAAAATACATATTAGGTATCGCCGCGTCTGTAAGAACTTGCTCTATAAAAATATCATATGACCTAACCCCTCAGGTGAACACCGTAAAAAAAATTAAAAAAACTGTGCTAAAAAAAATACATTTTTTTGTCTCCTTACATCACTAAAAGTGCAACACCAAGCGATCAAAAAGGCATATGCCCCCCAAAATAGTACTAATCAAACCGTCATCTCATCCTGCAAAAATCATACCCTACCCCTAGATAATCACTCAAAAACTGAAAATACTATGGCTCTCCGTAATAACCTGCTCTATAAAAATATCACATGACCTAACCCCTCAGGTGAATACCGTAAAAAAATTAAATAAAAACAGTGTAAAAAAAGCCATTTTGTGTCACCTTACATTATAAAAAGTGTAATACCAAGCGATCAAAAATTCTTACGCACCCCAAAATAGTGCCAATCAAATCCTCATCTCATCTTGCAAAAATCATACCCTACCCAAGATAATCGCCCAAAAACTGAAAAAACTATGGCTCTCAGACTATGGAGATACTAAGACAGGTGAATACAGGTAAATACCATAAAAAAAATATATATATATAAAGCCATTTTTTGTCACCTTACATCACAAAAAGTGTAATAGCAAGCGATCAAAAATTCATAAGCACCCCAAAATAGTGTCAATCAAACCGTCATCTCATCCCCAAAAAAATGAGCCCCTACACAAGACAGTCGCCCAATAAATAAATAAAACTATGGCTTTCAGAATGTGGAGACACTAAAGAATCATATTTTTTTTTAAATGCTTTGTTATATAAAACTGAAACAAATAACCAAAAAAAGTCATATTTGGTATTGTCGTGTCCGTGGCAACCTGCTATATAAAAATACCACATGATCTAACCTTTCAGGTGAATGTTGTATATAACACAAAAAAAAACGGTGCCAAAACAGCTATTTCTTGTTACCTTGCCTCACAAAAAGTGTAATATAGAGCAACCAAAAATCATATGTACCCTATAATAGTACCAACAAAATTGCCACCCTATCCCATAGTTTCCAAAATGGGGTCACTTTTTTGGACTTTCTACTCTAGGGGTGCTTTAGGGGGGCTTCAAATGGACATGGTGTCAAAAAAACAGACCAGCAAAATTTGCCTTTCAAAAACCGTATGGCATTCCTTTCCTTCTGCGCCCTGCCATGTGCCCGTACAGCAGTTTACGACCACATATGGGGTGTTTTCTGTAAACTACAGAATCAGGGCCATAAAAAGAGTTTTGTTTGGCTGTTAACCCTTGCTTTGTAACTGAAAAAAATGGATTAAAATGGAAAATCTGCCAAAAAAGTGAATTTCTGAAATTTCATCTCTATTTTCCATTAATTCTTGTGGAAAACCTAAAGGGTTAACAAAGTTTGTAAAATCAGTTTTGAATACCTTGAGGGGTGTAGTTCCAAAAATGGGGTCACTTTTCTGGAGTTTCTACTCTAGAGGTGCATCAGGGGGGCTACAAATGGGACATGGTGTCAAAGAAACAGTCCAGCAAAATCTGCCTTCCAAAAACCGTATGGCATTCCTTTCCTTCTGCACCCTGCCGTGTGCCCGTACAGCAGTTTACAACCACATATGGGGTGTTTCTGTAAACTACAGAATCAGGGCCATAAATATTGAGTTTTGTTTGGCTGTTAACCCTTGCTTTGGAACTGGAAAAAATGGATTCAAATAAAAAATCTGCCAAAAAAGTGAAATTTTGAAATTTTCTCTGTATTTTCCATTAATTCTTGTTAGGGTTAGCAAAGTTTGTAAAATCAGTTTTGAATACCTTGAGTGGTGTAGTTTGTAAAAAGGGGTCATTTTTAGGTGGTTTCTATTATGTAAGGCTCACAAAGTGGTCCTGAAAAAGTGGGTTTTAGAACTTTTCGGAAACATTTCAAGATTTGCTTCTAAACTTCTAAGCTATGTAACGTCCCCAAAAAATAAAATGGCATTCCCAAAATGATCCAAACATGAAGTAGACATGGGGAATGTAAAATAATAACTATTTTTTGAGGTATTACTATCTATTATAAAAGTAGAGAAATAGAAATTTGGAAATTTGCTAATTTTTCCAAATTTTTGGTAAATTAGGTATTTTTTTATAAGTAAAAATGAATTTTTTGGACTCTATTTTAACATTGCCATGAAGTACAATATGTGATGAAAAAAAAAATCTCAGAATGGCCTGGATAAGTAAAAGTGTTTTAAAGTTATTCACACATAAACTGACACTGGTCAGATTTGCAAAAAATGGCCTGGTCTTTAAGGTGAAATATGGCAGTGTCCTTAAGGGTTTAAACAACCACCAAACTTAGAAATCCCCTGGTCAGAAGTGCCCTGTCATCATCATTAGAGATGGGCATATTCCCCTGCAATAGTAAAAAAAGCAAAACCTGTAGACACAGCTTATCAACAGACACCATCCACATACCTAACACACAACGGGACAACAAAATCTTTGGCTCTGGAGAAACCATGCAGAATGTCCGTTCTAAGATAAATTTACATAGGCACACAATAAAAGAAAAACTGGACTCACCTGTGGGGAAACTGGACCAGACCACATTATCATGGACTTAAATGTCTTACTACTGAAAGGCAATTTTAAGACCACAAAAATAAAAAGATCTGGGAATTCAAACTGATAACTTTCCAATCATTGAAAAGAGGACTCATTCTGACACCTGGATGTAGGACTCATTACATGGACACCTTTTCACCCCATTAACATTAGACTGACTCCAAATCTCCTTAACTCCTAAAGCTGCATTTACACAGGCTGAGGAGCAGCCAATTGTTTGGAAGGAACACCTTCTTTCCGACACCTGCTTGTTAAGTGAAGGTGAAAAGATGCATTTACATGCAGCAATCACCTCCACAGTAAGAGGACAAGAGATTGCTACTGCGATCGCTTGGGTCCAAACAAAATTATTGCTCCCGAGCAGCAGAGTACTGTTTAGACAGCATGATCTGTTGACTGGGAATGATGATTGAGGTGTCTACACCTCCGATCATTCCACAAGATAAACGGGCGTTTCCCAATTTTATTGCTCTCTCATCTTGGTAATGTATCATGTCATGTAAAAATGTCTGTAACATCTTTTAAGAGTTGTGTCTTTCTCACAGTCAATTCATTTGAATACTGTCTGATGAAGGAGCCGTTGTGCTCTGAAAACTTGCAACAGAATTTTTTTTGGAGTTAGCCAATAAAAGGTATCACTGCTAGAATTTTTCAGTTTTAAAGCAAAAGTACCTAACATCACATAATTTTTTTGGGCTGCCACGGTACCACACTATTTTGACTATACATCTGAAATATGATAGAATCTGTAACAGAGGATCCAGCACAAAGGTGAACAGAGCCTAAAAAGCAGTATATGGTTCCCTTCATATTGAAATATTTTAAGTACTCTACACTAAATAATGAAGACTACTAATGTATGAAATATTGTATAAAAGACACATATTTTGTCATTAAACTTTCAGATATTATTTAATAACCTGATTTTGGAATTTGGATTTCTGTTTTCCATGCATATACTATCTAAATCCAATTTTTGTGAAGGTTTTTATCTGACATATCTGTTGCATGTTGATATTTGTGTTTGGCTGTGGTTGGCTATAAACCATGTCATCTGGCTCAGTTTTCTGCACAGCTGCCATGTTACTCGGCCAAAAACACAGTTTTAAAAATGCAGGCCAATTAGTGTTATCCGCTCTTTAACATGATTTTGAGAAGGAAAATAATACTGTACTCTGTATTAACCAAAAAAGATACAGCATTTTTACTGGATCATGATACAATAACAGCCAAAATGCTTCACTCGTACAGATCCACAGAAAGTGAAGCAATTCAAATGTAAGCATGATTGTGAATATATGGTTTAAATCCTACTAGTAATCATTAAAATAAAGAAGCTAATGGAAATATCACAATAATGTAAGCATATGTTCTTAAATAGCTTCTGTATACAGCGCCTCAATGTTCCATCTGAAGCAGTATGTACGGCACTATTTTCCTCCTTCTAATAGGCATTAGCATCTGATAAGTTAGATCAAAACAATTTTTATCCATTCATGTGAAATTTGATATTTGTGTTGAATTTGTGCTTCTTCATTAAAATGTAGGCATATGGAGATACGGTAAAGGTCCCATGCACTTCTATGGGTGAAGTATAAGAGCTTCAGAGAAAAGAGATCCAAAGTAATGCTTTTGTAAGGTCCCACGCAGAAACGCCATTCTGAGCTCAGTCACTAATGGGATAGATCATGTCTGTCACAGGCACAGCAATTAGACAGAGATTGGGAAGAATAGATGTATTAGATTGAATTACTTAATAGAATGACAGGTTTTAGCACTAGTGATAGGGTGAGTTAGTGATGTTGTGTGTCTGTTACAGAGCTGGAGCTATGTCCAAAAACCTGTTGCAAATTTTCGACAGTTAAAAGGGAACAAATAAGTGCATTTTCCGTGCCATAGGTGTAATCATTGACAACATATATTTTTGCTGCAGTCATAGTTTGTAAGGCTGAAAAAAGACATTTGTCTATCCCATTCAGCCTTTTATCCTGCAAGTTGATCCATAGGAAGGCAAAAAGCCTGTGAGGTAGAAGACAATTTTCCTTCCCGACTCCAATCGGGCAATCAGAACAACTCCCTGGATCAACGACCCCTCTCTAGTAGCTATAGCCTGTAATATTATTACACTCCAGAAATACATCCAGGCCCCTCTTGAATTCCTTTATTGTACTCACCATCACCACCTCCTCAGGCTGAGTTTCATAGTCTCACTGCTCTTACCGTAAAGAATCCTCTTCTATGTTTGTGTACAAACCTTCTTTCCTCCAGACGCAGAGGATGTCCCCTCGTCACAGTCACAGTCCTGGGGATAAATAGATGATGGGAGAGATCTCTGTACTGACCCCTGATATATTTATAGATAGTAATTAAATCTCCCCTCAGTCGTCTTTTTTCTTAAGTGAATAAGCCTAATTTTGACTATCTTTCTCGGTACTGTAGTCAATCCATTCCAGTTATTTTGTTGCCTTCCTCTAAATCCTCTCCAGCTCTGCTATGTCTGCCTTGTTCACAGGTCCCCAGAACTGTACACAGTACTCCATGTGTGATCTGACTAGTGATTTGTAAAGTGGCATGACTATGTTCTCATCACGGGCATCTATGCCCCTTTTGATGCAACCCATTATCGTATTGGCCTTGGCAGTAGTGATGAGCGGCAGGTGCCATATTCGATTTCGACAAAATTCACGAATATTCGATAGAATATTCGTTTTAATATTCGTCAAAATCGAATATTCATCATTATTCTAGTTATCGCAATTATTATGCAATTTAAATAATCGCGTATTGCGATTTTAACTTAAGGCTAATTTCCCATTGGTTTGATATCTAGAATTAGCGAAGATGACGAATATGACGAATGTATTCGTCATATTCCTCCAAACGAAGATAACGAAGTATTCTCCATCTTCGTTTTTAGCTACCTATTCGTCAACTTTGCTAATTCTAGCAATCAAATAGGAAAGTTGACTATAGAGACAGCCAGCTAAGTTTAATTCGCTATGCAATTATATTACTTTGCTTTTTTTTAAATTTTTTTATTTAATAGTTAAAGAGGACCTTTCACTACTCTACAAACTAAAAACTACCTATATCAGTGGGCAGAGCGGCGCCCAGGGGTCCCCCTGCACTTACTAGTATGTCTGGGCGCCACTCCGTTCGCCCGGTATAGCCTCCGGTGTCTGCGCTCCCTCTGCTGTACTGGAGTGATTTCTTGTATGAGGCGTGTCCCTTGCTGCAGCACTGGTCAATCGCAGCGCACAGCTCATAGCCTAGTAGCAGATATCATTTTTCTCACTTTGTTATACAACATAGCTTACCATCTATTTCAGCACTGTGACGGAATCACCGTGACGGAATCACCAGTTGTCCTTCACAGTGTAATGAAAGATTTTATTTAGCTTAAGTTTTCTTTAATGAATATTTAAAAGCTTATAATTTTCTTTTATACAAGCAGCACTTATTCTGCATTAATGGAGTTCGCAAATACATATTTCTTTCTGTCATAGGACAACTTTAAAGTTGGCTGCGGTATATGTATAACATCATGTTCATCAACCCAGCATTGATTTTCTTTTTCTGGGAACACAAAAATCTGGCCTGCTTCATCATTCTTTCTCAAGTTGAGAACTTCAAATTGGGAGTCTGCTGGTTGTCCAACGTTTAAATTTTTCCCATAGTATGTACAGAGCACGAAACTACCAACATTTAACAATGATGTAGTCCTTTAAACCAGGTGACATCCAACTGATATCGCTTCCCCAACAGCATTGACCTGCTGATTACTTGCTCTGGGACTTAAAGATTGGGATGGAGAGGGAAACTGATCACTGAGGCACTGTACAACTTTTATGATTTTCCGTGGACTGTGCGGAAGACCTCTCTTGACCCGCTTAAAGGGGTTGTCCGGTGTTAAGAGCTGAACCCGGACATACCTCCATTTGCCCCCCGGCAGCCCCCCTGACATGAGCATCGAGGCAGTTCATGCTCTGATGCTCTCCTTTGCTCTGCGCTAAATTGCGCAGGGCAAAGGCATTTTTTGGAGATCCGGTGACGTACCGGGACTCTCCATGGGGCTGCCAGGCACTGATGGGTGGGATTTGGCTCTGCCCTAGCCAGTAAAACTGCTAGGGTAGAGCTAAAGCCCGCCCCTCAGAGCCGGTGACGTCACCGGCAGTGTGTTATTGAAAACAAAAGAGCCCTTGCCCTGCACGATTTAGCGCAGGGCAAGAGAGCGCATCGGAGCATGAGATGCTCCGATACTAGCCTCAGGGGAGCTGTCTGGGTGAAAATAAGAGTATGTCCAGGTTCAGCTCTAAACCCGGACAACCCCTTTAAGTGCTTTCCAAAGACTTTGCCTACTATTGTACAGAAATGATGAAGGTAAAGCATATTCATGACTGCATGGAGTATCCGCAACTGCTGTAGATATAGAAGCTTTATCTTGTGAACTGTCTTCTGCTTGTCTCTGTATCTTCTTTGAGCAATATTATGCTGTTTGTTGAATTTCTTAAGTGTCTTGGTGTCATTGCTGTCCGCTTGTCTTGCTTCCGATCCTTTAATTTCATTGCTTCATGCAGGCCTGCATCTTTTTGTCTTTGTCGACTTTCACGTCGTCTCTCAGCATCAGTTTTGCCCATCTTTCTCGCAAGTTGCTACAAACTCAAAGACCTAAAATAAATTGGATGCTTCATAGACCTATACTACCACTCTAGTTAGCCTTATGGACATTCAGGTGATTCCGTCACAGTGCCATAACTGTCCTAATAACATGTGAAAATTTGTGACTTTTTACAGTAATAATCCTGGTAAAGGTAGTGCTTTGCACAAAACTTTTTACTGACCTGTATAAAATACTGACCCGTATAGCAAGAAAAATCTCGGTTATCGTGAAGGAATCACATGCTCAGGCACACCATCTTTAAACAGCTAGTGGTTGACTTGTAAACATGGTGGAAAGTCTCTATCTATTAATATCAAATCTCTAATGCATGCTACAAGTGACTGCACTTACCAAACAAATGTCAAAACGTCCTGGCTTACTTGATGGTATCACAAACTTGACAAAGAATGCACCATCTGTGCAAGCAAATCGGCCATCTTGGTTTACAATGTTGCTACATCAAGGCGCCTTTTTTTTAAAGTTACAAAACAATATTTCCTTGAACTTTAGATTGTGTACATTAATATTACACAGATATTGTGTTTTTAAATACAATTTCATTTTTGTGTGATGGGGTTGACATTTCCATGGAATTGCCCATATCTTAGTTTACGCCTGATGTAGGAATAAGAAAATGTAAGAATAACTAAATAAAACTGACACAGAATAACTCTCCCTGCACTCTCGCTCTCCAATATTCTCCAATATCCTTTTCAGCATCACTGTCCCTAGCACATGAGCGCTTTCCACGTCTCTACCTATGCTTAGCTCACAGGACAGTGGCGGAGAGCGCACAGGATGATGTTTTTATAGGACTGTAACATCACAGGGGATGGCTATCTCTGGATTGGCTGTCGGCACTGCATTACGGATGATCTTGCATTCCTGGGCTCGTCGTCTCCTCTACACTTAGTTTCGCTTTGTAACACGTGCAGGCACCGTTTTAGGAAAACCTGATTCATTACCACGAAGCGCAAGGAAATTCCGATTTGTTGCGAATTTCGCTGTGAATGCTTTGTTTCTCTCAACACTAGTCTATTTTAATCTTTTTAAGACTACAGCACTTCTTTCTGGGTCAGAGAGGCCACTTTTAATGGGGAATTTACTTTTACACTCTGACAGTTTATTTTCCTCAGTGAATACAATGGAGAAAAATAATATTTTATAGATTTGCTTTCTCCTCGTCGCTCTCTATAACTCCTCCCTCAACACTCTGTAAAGGGCAAACACTTTCAAGTTTAAACTTTTTAACATTTATATCATTGAAGAACATTTTAGGGTCATGGTGCATTCACACGACCATATGTATCTTGCCGTCTGCCGGATCTGCAAAAAATATGTCCGTGTGACGCCTGTGTTGCATCCTTTTTTTGCTGATCCATTGTAACAATGCCTATTCTTGTACTACGAACGGACATACGGATGCAGACAGCACACTGAGTGTTGTCCGCATTTTTTGCGGATCCATTGAAATGAACAGGTCCGCATCCAAAATGTAGATCGGATGCGGACCAAAAAATAATTACTCATTAATAGAGCAGCTGAGCTAATCATCCCACTGCTAGTCTCCCTCAGTACATGCCCACTGCGTGGAGAAACAGAGCATTATATACTGTTACTAAGGATGGGGTCATATCACTGGGGGGTGGGGCTCAGCAGTGTGTTTCTCCCAACGCAGTTGTGCCGAGGCTGAAGATCCTGCTGCTGGAGCCTGGACAGGTACATTTATTACATCATGTGATCATTGCTGATGCGGGCTCTGTGTGGGCATCTGCCATATGATAATATTTCTCCAGATTGTCAGCCATTATTGTATTGAGTTCTGTCCAATTGCAAATTATTTTTCAAAAAAATTGATTAAAACTGTCTTGTCTTAAAAAAATAAAATAATGAAAATTGTCTTTGAGTTCCTTGTCTTAACCAAAATTGTCTTGCCTTCCAAAAATCTGTTCTCTCAAACCCTTATCACCTGCAAGATTTGTTAGTAGAGAGCAGTATCATCAACGATGTTACCCCCTGACATTTACCGTATATTAGAGCAAATGCTCACGCTGATGCAAGAAGGGATGATGGAAGAAGAACAGCTTCCACATCTTGCTGGCTGTCCTGTAGCTGTTAGGAACCAGCATGGATTAAGTCACATAGAGGAGAAAGCGGAGGTGAATGAGGAGCTGTGACTGGAAGAGGAGGAATAGGAGGAGTTTGTGGTGCAGGGGGACATGATGTTTTCCCAGACACGGCTAGGGAATGATGCAGACGCTCGTTATGACAGAATTCTGCTAATGATTACTAAATAATTTAAATAGACCAGTTCTACAATGGTGAGATAAAGGAAATGTAATCCAAAAATAGCTAAAAATACAGAAACAAGGAAATAGAATAAAAGTAAAACATAAAATAATGTTATCCTGGTCCTAGTTGTAGCACACTTAGCGGGGCCCTTGCAGCTGATAAAAATAGAAAAATTGCCTTAGTAAAATATTAGGATGTCTGTACTGCAAATAAAAATCCATGCTCACATACTATGTCCACATTGTAGCTATAGTAAAAGTACTAGCCTTAGATTCTCAGATCAATGTAATGAAGAATTGTGCTTGTATTTAAATCAAATCTACCCTTGTGACATTCAAACAGCCGCAGAATTAAATATTTTTTTTTTGTTGATACAGTCATGATGATGACACCACTTGCATTTACGGTATATGAAACCAACTCCCTGCTTATAGTGCTTATCTAGCCATAGAAATAAATAGATGCATGCTACTACAGTCACTATGATGTAGCCACCTGCGCTGATATGTGCGCTCGCACACTTCTTGCGGTTTCAGCTTGTCAGTTGTGTATAGGCTTCAGTTGGCAGTCGGTCAAGGCATCTCAGATGATCCCTGGTACTTCATGCAGGATGATCATTGCAGAGAACACTGGGGCCACACATGCATTGGACAGCTCATAGGAGACTGAAATCTCGTTGTGGAAAACTATTATGTAATCATGGACAAGAACATATATCATAAATATGAATGTCTAAAAACTTCATAAGATAGTCAGATGCGTTTCGGAGCATAATTTCTTCTTCTTCAGTGCAGCTTGCTATTTAACTAAAGTCCTCCATAAAAGTTTGTTTATATATAAAACATGGGTCAAAAGTAGTGATGGACGAACATCTGCCGGGACGGTTTGCGATCGCGCGAACACGATCAAATGTTCGCGAACCGCATGTTCGTGGCGGGTGCCATTCATTTTAATGGCAGTCGAACCTGAAAAACCTTCAGCTCATATTTGCAGCCAAGAAATAAATACTAGAAGTGCACAAATAGTCCCACAACATGGACAGTGACATACCAGATGTATTATTCGAATTTGCGATCTCCATTCATAATTTTTTTCAATGTGAAATATCGGCAATATAATTTTCGCGTACGCGCATGCGCAAATTGACTGTACAGTACCCAAATGCACTATAAAGAAAGTATATTGGTATATAACACCCCGCTTCAATAAATTTTTTGGGGGGTGACTGGTATATCACACCAGTAGAAATTATTTGTTCCAATAACGCTTGTCCCTCTATATACCTGCAGTATCGCAGCAGAACCGCACACAACTGCCGCACAATACAAATGCACTATAATATACTTTCTAACATAGAAAGTATATTATAACATTGTACAAGGAAGGCAATCTATTAGAATATACATAAAGATAAAATGTAACCTATAATTGTTGTGCCTTTTCATAGGTAAATGCATTCATATCCAATTCATTATTGTCAAAATGGATGTTCATTGCCTTTAAGAGCCATGCTCGACTATAGTTGCAATTTTGTATGTCTTGAGTAGGCCAAATTAAGGTCACACAAAGGTTTATACTCTTCAGTTTTATCCTTCCCATGAATATACCAGTCTGAGAAGAGGCCTCCTTATCTACTTTTAAATTTATGACGGGAGATAAAGATAAGCTCTATGCAGCTGGTGATAATTACCTATACAATTAGGCATTTATTAATGAAGCAAAATATATAATATGTATGTATTCATTTAATGAGCCTTAGTTAGTCCTTAGCATAAGACAATCAGTAGGACATAGATATATTTGTTTATATTATATTGTTATATGTTACGAAGACAACATGTATCCAGTATATTGTATATATTTCTCATTAGAAGAGGGTCTGTGAAGATGTGTGTTTTGTAACAATTAATCACATCTTTGGTATGACAGAGGAGGTACTGATATCTCTGTGAGAAAACAAGGGCATTTACGACCCATAAATTAAGTGTGAGAAACATTCAAAAGAGACGCCTAGAGGTCTGTCTCTAATTGCTACAAGTGTCAGAATTAATCCCTATGGCTTTGAATTAAAGCTTCTAAGGTCAAAATGTATATTCAGACTTACATAAGTTAACCCTTTATACTATGATGCAGATAGCTTATACAGTAGTGCCACCTAGGTATCAGTAGGTGACATTACAACAGTAGCAAAAGTGCATTCTGGGTAAGGTTATGATGTCACATTTTATTAATGGTCACGCCCATCCAACAATGATTGGAAAGTTCCCAAACTAGGAAGGTGTGTCTAACTGCTAAGTTTGTGATCATAAGCCATACACAGGAGAGAAAGAGGAGGTAGAAGGAAGGAGAAGAGAAGTTGAGGTTTATCAAGATGAAAGCCATAATGAGATGCGCTATGATGGACCACCCAGCTTTCCTAGGAGCAGAAGTGAGATTCCTACTAGGACTTGGTAAGAGACACAGGAAATGATATTTCATTTTATTAAGACTAATTTGATAGTGTGGGTGAAATTATACCATCTAGATTGGCGAATAAATAAATAAATAAATTAATTGATCATCTCCATATTGAGATGTAGTCTTAGGATATTGTGAGGCTTCATTCTACCTGCAGAAGAATCTAGACTCATAATCTAGCAAAGCATTAAATAATTGCTTTTATATATATATATATATATATATATTAATAGAACATTCTTCGCCAAGCTAAGTGATAGATTCCCACAGGAAGGACTTATTTCAAGTCCTTCCCATTTAAGATATGGTCTAGCAAAATCCTAGATCCCTGTTATTTGTCTTAATAGTCTTACCAAAATTATATGTGTGAAAATAGTCCAGGATGGGGCAGAAGGATACAGTTATCTCTTCTAAGTTATATCCTTGGATGGATTTGCCCATCTTGAAGCCATGTGATGTGTAGTTGGTTAGAGGGGGGTGGAATGTATTTAGCATTCTATAATGATGTCTAGGATTAGACATGCCCATCCTGATATCATGAGGTTTTCTCTGAACAGAAGTGATGTATATAACTTATGTTCATATTTTGATATCCTAACCTAATAATAGCTTGTGTATAATGTGACAAGTTATTTCCACTCACATGTATTGTTAAGCTTGTAATGCTTTATATTAACGCTATATATATTCATTTGCATGTATCATTGTGTTTATTTACTTATATATGTTTATAATCTTGTAACCAATAAATCTGCATATTTTTATAATACCTGTGTATTATTGTATAATGCAGAGCTACATTTTATCATTAACATCATCTCACATCAAAAAGAACTTATTTATCTGAGGAAATAGTCGGACTCAGATGTGAATTGTATCAATTAGGTTGTCTACAATTCACCAGGTCATGATTTTAAGAATTTATGACAATTTTTATAAATTTTATTTTTTTATGGTTAATTATTTTTATGACCATAATTAATAATTCTTAATTGAATTATTACCCACCGACATAATAATGTTACTATGAGGGTCCATTCACACGTCCGTAAGTGTTTTGCGGATCCACAAAACATGGACACCGGCAATGTGCATTGCGCAATTCGCGGACCGCATATCGCCGGCACTATAATAGAAAATGCCTTATCTTGTCTGCAATTGCGGACAAGAATAGGACATGTTCTATTTTTTTGCGGAAACGGAAGCACGGATGCGCAAGGGAGGATACACAAATGCGGATGCGGACAGCACATTTCGGCCCCATTGAACCCGTTCCGCAAAATAGCACACCTATACCAGTTCTTTAAAGGACTTTTGTGACTCTATTAGCTAGCGTTTGGTGTCCTTAACACTCAGTTCACACCTGAGCGTTTTACAGCGCGTTCCTATGCGCTGTAAAACGCACAACAAGGAGAAACCAATGCTTCCCTATGGGAATGGTTCTCACCTGGGCGTTTTACAGCGCTTACGATCGCGCTGTAAAACGCCCGACGCTCAAACAAGTACTTGAGTGTTTTTTTGGGGCGTTTGTCGCCCGTTCCCGTACATAGACTTTCGGGAACGCGCGACAATGTGTGTTCGCTTGTCTCTGTATGCGCGCTTGTAAACGCCGGTACAATCACGCATACAGAGCGCTCCTTTCAGAACGCTCTGGTGTGAACCCAGCGTAACAGCCTGTCCCTGCTCCACAGAGCAACCTCTCCCTACACTGGCAAAACACTGAATGTAAAATGGAGGCCAGATCAGGTTTATTTATAAGGTAGGGGGTATGTCCATGTGCTGAAATGTCTCAATTGGCTGTCCTGTACCACCTGATGGATGTGTCATGAGTCAAAGTTCTTCACAATTAGAGTTGAGCGAACACCTGGATGTTCGGGTTCGAGAAGTTCGGCCGAACTTCCCGGAAATGTTCGGGTTCGGGATCCGAACCCGACCCGAACTTCGTCCCGAACCCGAACCCCATTGAAGTCAATGTGTACCCAAACTTTTCGGCACTAAAAAGGCTGTAAAACAGCCCAGGAAAGGGCTAGAGGGCTGCAAAAGGCAGCAAAATGTAGTTAAATCCCCTGCAAACAAATGTGGATAGGGAAATGAATAAAAATAAAACTAAAATAAATAAAAATTAACCAATATCAATTGGAGAGAGGTCCCATAGCAGAGAATCTGGCTTCATGTCAGCAGAGAATCAGTCTTCATGTCATAGCAGAGAATCAGGCTTCACGTCACCCAACACTGGAACAGTCCATTGTCATATATTTAGGCCCCGACACCCAGACAGAGGAGAGGTCCCATAACAAAGATTCAGTCTTCATGTCAACAGAGAATCAGTCTTCATGTCATAGCAGAGAATCATTCTTCACGTCACCCAAAACTGGAACAGTCCATTGTCATATATTTAGGCCCCGGCACCCAGGCAGAGGAAAGAGGTCCCATAACAGAGATTCAGGCTTCATGTCAGCAGAGAATCAGTCTTCATGTCATAGCAGAGAATCAGGCTTCATGTCAGCCAAAACTGGAACAGTCCATTGTCAGATATTTAGGCCCCGGCACCCAGACATAGGAGAGAGGTCCCATAGCAGAGATTCAGGCTTCATGTCAGCAGAGAATCAGTCTTCATGTCATAGCAGAGAATCATGTTTCACGTCACCCAACACTGGAACAGGCTACTGTCAGATATTTTTAGGCCCCAGCACCCAAACTGAGGAGAGGTTCATTCAACTTTGGGTTGTCCCGCAATATAATGGTAAAATGAAAATAAAAATAGGATTGAATGAGGAAGTGCCCTGGAGTACAATAATATATGGTTAAGGGGAGGTAGTTAATGTCTAATCTGCACAAGGGATGGACAGGTCCTGTGGGCTCCATGCCTGGTTAATTTTTATGAACGTCAGCTTGTCCACATTGGCTGTAGTGACGCCCCCTGCCGTGCTGAATACACGTTCATACAAAACGCTGGCCGCCGGGCAGGCCAGCACCTCCAAGGCATAAAAGGCTAGCTCTGGCCACGTGGACAATTTGGAGACCCAGAAGTTGAATGGGGCCGAACCATCAGTCAGTACGTGGAGGGGTGTGCACAGGTACTGTTCCACCATGTTAGTGAAATGTTGCCTCCTGCTAACACGTTCCGTATCAGGTGGTGGTGCAGTTAGCTGTGGCGTGGTGACAAAACTTTTCCATATCTCTGCCATGCTAACCCTGCCCTCAGAGGAGCTGGCCGTGACACAGCTGCGTTGGCGACCTCTTGCTCCTCCTCTGCCTTCGCCTTGGGCTTCCACTTGTTCCCCTGTGACATTTGGGAATGCTCTCAGTAGCGCGTCTACCAATGTGCGCTTGTAGTCGCGCATCTTCGTATCACGCTCCAGTGCAGGAAGTAAGATGGGCACATTGTCTTTGTACCGTGGATCCAGCAGGGTGGCAACCCAGTAGTCTGCACACGTTAAAATGTGGGCAACTCTGCTGTCGTTGCGCAGGCACTGCAGCATGTAGTCGCTCATGTGTGCCAGGCTGCCCAGAGGTAAGGACAAGCTGTCCTCTGTGGGAGGCGTATCGTCATCGTCTTGCGTTTCCCCCCAGCCACGCACCAGTGATGGGCCCGAGCTGCGTTGGGTGCCACCCCGCTGTGAACATGCTTCATCCTCATCCTCCTCTACCTCCTCCTCATCCTCCTCGTCCTCCAGTAGTGGGCCCTGGCTGGCCACATTTGTACCTGGCCTCTGCTGTTTCAAAAAACCTCCCTCTGAGTCACTTCTAAGAGACTGGCCTGAAAGTGCTAAAAATGACCCCTCTTCCTCCTCCTCCTGGGCCACCTCCTCTTCCATCATCGCCCTAAGTGTTTTCTCAAGGAGACATAGAAGTGGTATTGTAACGCTGATAACAGCGTCATCGCCACTGGCCATGTTGGTGAAGTACTCGAAACAGCGCAACAGGGCACACAGGTCTCGCATGGAGGCCCAGTCATTGGTGGTGAAGTGGTGCTGTTCCGCAGTGCGACTGACCCGTGCGTGCTGCAGCTGAAACTCCACTATGGCCTGCTGCTGCTTGCACAGTCTGTCCAGCATGTGCAAGGTGGAGTTGCACCTGGTGGGCACGTCGTATATGAGGCGGTGAGCGGGAAGGCCGAAGTTACGCTGTAGCGCAGACAGGCGAGCAGCGGCAGGATGAGAACGCCGGAAGCACGTACAGACGGCACGCACTTTATGCAGCAGCTCTGACATTTCGGGGTAGTTGTGAATGAACTTCTGCACCACCAAATTCAGCACATGTGCCAGGCAAGGGATGTGCGTCAAACCGGCTAGTCCCAGAGCTGCAACGAGATTTTGCCCATTATCGCACACCACCAGGCCGGGCTTGAGGCTCACCGGCAGCAACCACTCGTCGGTCTGTTGTTCTATACCCCGCCACAATTCCTGCGCGGTGTGGGGCCTGTCCCCCAAACATATGAGTTTCATAATGGCCTGCTGACGTTTACCCCGGGCTGTGCTGAAGTTAGTGGTGAAGGTGTGTGGCTGACTGGATGAGCAGGTGGGAGAAGAGGAGGAGGAAGCCGAGTAGGAGGAGGAGGCAACAGGAGGCAAAGAATGTTGCCCTGCGATCCTTGGCGGCGGAAGGACGTGCGCCAAACAGCTCTTCGTCTGGGGCCCAGCCGCCACTACATTTACCCAGTGTGCAGTTAGCGAGATATAGCGTCCCTGGCCGTGCTTACTGGTCCACGTATCTGTGGTTAGGTGGACCTTGCCACAGATGAAGTTGCGCAGTGCACACTTGATTTTATCGGATACTTGGTTGTGCAGGGAAGGCACAGCTCTCTTGGAGAAGTAATGGCGGCTGGGAACAACATACTGTGGGACAGCAAGCGACATGAGCTGTTTGAAGCTGTCTGTGTCCACCAGCCTGAATGACAGCGTTTCATAGGCCAGTAGTTTAAAAATGCTGGCATTCAGGGCCAGGGATCGAGGGAGGCTAGGTGGGAATTTACGCTTTCTCTCAAATGTTTTTGAGATGGAGAGCTGAACGCTGCCGTGTGACATGGTTGAGATGCTTGGTGACGCAGGTGGTGGTGGTGTTGGTGGTACATCCTCTGTTTGCTGGGCGGCAGTTGGCAACGTTCCTCTAGAGGTGGAGGAAGAAGCCGAGGCAGCAGCAGCAGAAGAGGTAGCAGGGGGAGCCTGAGTGAGCTCCTTGTTTTTAAGGTGTTTACTCCACTGCAGTTCATGCTTTGCATGCAGGTGCCTGGTCATGCAGGTTGTGCTAAGGTTCAGAACGTTAATGCCTCGCTTCAGGCTCTGATGGCACAGCGTGCAAACCACTCGGGTCCTGAGCTGTACAGAGCGGGACACAGGCCGGAAGAGGCCTGCATCGCATCACTGACATGGAGGTAAGTATGTTTTTTTTTTGTTTGTTTTTTATATATACAATACTTTTACTGGCACGGGGGGGCTGTCATTACTGGCACAGGGGGGCTGTCATTACTGGCACAGGGGGGGCTGTCATTACTGGCACAGGGGGGCTGTCATTACTGGCACAGGGGGGGCTGTTATTACTGGCACAGGGGGGGCTGTTATTATTGGCACAGGGGGGCTGTTATTACTGGCACAGGTGGGGCTGTTATTACTGGCACAGGGGGGGGGCTGTTATTACTGGCACAGGGGGGCTGTTATTACTGGCACAGGAGGGGGGGCTGTTATTACTGGCACAGGGGGGGCTGTTATTACTGGTACAGGGGGGGCTGTTATTACTGGCACGGGGGGGCTGTTATTACTGGCACAGTGGGGGTTGTTATTACTGGCACAGGGGGGGGGGGGCTGTTATTACTGGCACAGGGGGGGGTTGTTATTACTGGCACAGGGGGGGGGGGGCTGTTATTACTGGCACAGGGGGGGGCTGTTATTACTGGCACAGGGGGGGCTGTTATTACTGGCACATGATTGGGGCACTATAGGGGCATCTACTGAGGCCACAAAGAAGGGGTATTTTATATGGGGCGCTCTGTACAGTACAATTTTATACTGGGACACATTATGGTGGGTACTATGGGGAAGGGGGAGGGGAGTACTATAGGGTCATCTACGGGGGGCACTAAGAAGGGGTATTTTATACTTGCAAATTATGGGGGACACTGAGGGCATCTACTGGGGCATTTTATACTGGTACATTATGGGGGGCACTAGGAGGAAGGAGGGTGTGGAGCACTATGGGGGCATTTACTGGGGGCACTATATAGGGGTATTTTATACTGGCACATTATGGGGACATTAGCTCACCTGGGGGCATTACAAGGGGGTCACATTATAAGGAGAATTATTTCTACTGGGGGGGCATTATGGTGGGCTTTATTACTCCCCCATGGTATGACCCCCTAGTAGCAGCAGCAGCCTCTCCCTGCTCTGCTATCCCTCTGCCCCTTCTCCAAATCCTTACTATGAAATCTTTCTCATTAGGATAAAACACAACATCAGCTCCGCCGAGCCCCCCGGCCAAAGTGTGGAAGTGGCGTCCGAGATCCCCAAGGGCCAAGCCAAGTAACTGTAAGTTTTCATGTGAAATATGTTTGTTATACACACATAGCCTACACTGTGCCGCACAATATACAGTATACCGCTACACTGTGGAGTCTGTTTTATAAGCACCATTGTTTTGTGGCAGCGGACAGAAAATAATCTGAAAGTGCCCCTCCCGAGACCAGGCTCTGGATCCGCCACTGGCTGATGCTACAGCTACACTAGTTAGCTAAAGCTACCGCAGCACCAGCAGCAGCCAATTCAATTTGCTGAACATGATGGACCAGTTTTTTCAAGTGCTGTGCCATATCAGTAAACTGACACACGCCGCCTGAACAATGAAGTTTAGTTGTATCTGGACTGTGCTATTTCTCCAGCACATACCCTGTTCTCTGACCCTAGGTATTTCTGTGGAGGCAGATTGGAACAGCGGCCGGGACTGGCACAGTTTGCTATGGCTGTGCTATCTTGTTCAGTCCTCAGTGTATTGTTAGAGAGGATATTCAGCATGACTGGTGGTGTCTAAAGATAAGCGAATTTTTTTTTAAATCTGATTCAGACGATTTGCCGAAGTTCTACAAGAAATTAATTTCTCACTAAGTGCATTAAATCAGCTATATCCCGGCCTGCAGTTAAACTGCAGCTAGAATGTATCTCGGTGTAAATCATTGTGCATTGCAGCAACATGCATAGCTAGTCCTTTCTGGTAGTGAAACAGTTACTGTGACAGGTAGGTTTCATATAGTATTTGGACATGAGCATCATCATGCAGGTGACCTACAGTCCTAACTAATACCTAGCTAAACCAAAAGAAAAGAATACAGCAGCCTTCAGTAAAGGAAAAAAAAAAAACACTTTGCGTCCATGCAGGAGCTGTAGCCGAATGACTCTTTAGTGGAACAAAAGAGGACATTGATGCAGTGGCAATAAAGTAGAGCTTAAAAAAAGGTTATTTTAAGCTATATTGTGGCAGTTCAAACACATGCTTTTGAATCACTTCTGTTAGCTGTAGAATGACTGTGCATCACTCTTAGGCCTCTTTCACACTGACGTGTGTGATCCGTGGCCGTATTGCGGCCCGCAAATCGCGGGCCGCAATACACGGCCACAGTTCCGTGTGCATTCCGCATCACGGATGAGGACCCATTCACTTCAATGGGTCCGCAAATCCGGAATCGCGGAACGGCCGCACGGGACGGGACCCCTCGGAAGCACTACGGAGTGCTTCTGTGGGGTTACGTCCCGTACTTCCGTTCCGCAAAAAGATAGAACATGTCTTTTAGCGGAACGGGCGGATCGCGGACCCATTAAAGTGAATGGGTCCGCGATCCGATGTTGCTGACCTACGGCCGGCGATCGTGCATTGCGGCCCGCTTTTTGCGGGCCGCAGCACAGGCACGAGTCACACACGTCAGTGTGAAAGAGGCCTTAGGCTCAGTTTCACACCAGTTATTTGGTCAGTTCTGGGTAAAAAACACAGAACAGGTGCAGATCTTTTCATGATACCTTATCTGAGAGTAGAATTGGCTCCTGATTTTGGCTTACCATACAGTAACTGCTGTAGGGTGTCCACATTGATTGATAGATAACATATTCTGTTAGCCACTGATTCAAGTAGTGGCCCCATGAGAGAGTGGGGAAGGTGTGAGCAGTAAGGTTGTGTGGATGTCACTGTTTATTTTTCCCTTCTTCTGATACAGTCGCTGCACTATCACCTCACTGTCTCTTTCACACTAGCAATTAAGTATTCTCTTTTCTACAGATCGTCAGCACTACTATCCCTAGCATAACAGCGCTTCCACATCTCTCTTTATGCTCAGCTCACAGTGAAAGACCACACGGGATGAGGATTTTAAAGGGCTGTGACATCACAGGGAATGGCTATCTGTGGATTGGCTGGCTGCATAGCATTATGGGTGATTTTGCATTTTTGGGCTTCTTACTTTCACTTAATGCGTGTAGCTGCCATTTTAGGGAAAAAAAACTATTCTTTCTCACGAAATTCGGATTAATTGCAAATCAAATTTTTCATAAACTTCAGATTGAGTTCCACTTCAGATGTTTTGATTCGCTCAACACTAGTGGTGTTATTACACCAAAGTGGACAAAATTGTCCTCCACAAGAGTAGAAAACATTACATTTGTAAAGATTAATCAGGCATGGATCGGTGAGAATTTTCACACACCTCTGGTTAAGGCCGATGAATAGATCTGCCATTGCTGACAGTGGTTATTTATCACTGTCCCAATCATCCCACTGCCACTGTCTGCCTGTCTATCATATTCCATACTGTATTGCTGCTGTTACAGCTGCTCCTCCCCCTGCTAGCATGTCTACTGCAGTCGCTTATCTATAGCCTTCTCCACCAGCCTCCATACTATAGTGCTGCTGCCATTACTAGTACACCTACATAGCTGCACATCTCTTCAGGTTCTGTATTGAACTGCTGCTGCTGCTCCCGAAGAAGGGAGAATTTTTTGGACTGATGGCTCAGAACCAACAACACTTTTTTTCCTATAATATCATCATGTTTGTTTAACCACCTCCCGTCCGCACGTTGCCTATAAACGTCTGGGAGGTGGTTTTCTATCTCTGAATGGACATTTCTGAACGTCCATTCAGATATCGCAGCTGCACGCTGATCGTGCAGCTGCAGATCGGGTTGCCTGCCGTCAGTGACAGCATGGCAACCCTTAGAGAAGGCAGGGACAGTTCCCAGGTGTCCCTGCCTTCTAGATCGCGGTATACACAGCACTCACCAAGCGCTGTGTATACAGAGCATGTGACCGCCTTGGCCGGGAGAGTGCAGGAGCTGTCGAGTCTTCTACAGACCTTGATCAGCCCTGCACTGAGGCTGTACAGCGCAATATACCGCTGTACAGCCTCTCTGGGGGATGTATTTCCACTGTAACTGGGGCTACTATGTCAGCCCCAGTTACAGGAGAAATCAATAGTGAAAAAATAAAATGTGAAGTTAATGTATGACCTTATGGGGGACGCAAAGTTTAAAGTAAAAAATAATAATAAAGTGTTAAAATAAAAAAAATTAAAAAGGTAAGTAAAAGTAAAAGTATGGAATAAAAAAAAAAGTTAAAATTAGAAAAAAATAAAATAGACATATTTTGTATTTCCATGTCCGTGCCATGACCATAAAAATATAAAAACAGTGTCAAAAAAGGCATTTTTGTCACCTAACATCACAAAAAGTGCAACACCAAGTGATCAAAAAGGCGTATGTCCCACAATTTGGTACCAAAAAAAACGTCACCTCATTCCGCAAAAAATGAGCCCCTACAAAATAAAAAAAACTATAGCTTTCAGAACATGGACACATTAAAACATCATTTTTTTGATTTTAAAAATGCTATTATTGCGTTAAAGTGAAATAAATAAAAAAATATACATATTAGGTATCATCCGTAACAACCAGCTCTATAAAAATATAACATGACCTAACCCCTCGGGTGAACACCGTAAAAAAATAAAAATAAAAACTGTGTAAAAAAAAGCCATGTATGTCCCACAATATGGTACCAATAAAACCATCACCTCATTCCGCAAAAAATAGGCCCCTACATAAGAAAATCTCTCAAAAATTTTAAAAAAAACTATAGCTCTCAGAACATGGACACATTAAAACATAATTTTTTTGTTTCAAAAATGCTACTATTGTGTAAAACTTAAATAAATAAGAAAAAGTATACATATTAGGTATCGCCACGTCCGTAACGATCTGCTCTATAAAAATGTCACATGACCTAACCCCTCAGGTGAACGGTGTAAAAATAAATAAATAAATAAAAACCAATTTTTTGGTCACTTTGCCCCATAAAGTGTTATAATGAATAATCAAAAAAATCATATGTACTTAAAAATAGTACCAATAAAACTGGCACCTTATCCCCTAGTTTCCAAAATGGGGTCAGTTTTTTGGAGTTTCTACTGTAAAGGTGCATCAGGGGGGCTTCAAATGGGACATGGCATCTTAAAACCATGTGGCGCTCCTTTTCTTCTGCACCCTGCCATGTGCCCATACAGCAGTTTATGACCACATGTGGGGTGTTTCTGTAAACCGCAGAATCAGGGTAATAAATATAGATTTTTTTTTGGCTGTTAACCCTTGATGTGATAAAGAAAAAAATTGATTAAAATGGAAAATCTGCCAAAAAAGTGAAATTTAAAAATTTGATCTCCATTTTCCTTTAATTCTTGTGGACTGCCTAAAGGCTTAACAAAGTTTGTAAAATCAGTTTTAAGTAACTTGAGGGGTGTAGTTTCTACAATGGGGTCATTTATGGGGGTATCCACTATGTAAGCACCACAAAGTGACTTAAAAAGTGGGTTTTGGCAATTTTCTTAAAAATTTTAAGAATTGCTTCTAAAATTCTAAGCCTTCTTACGTCCTAAAAAAATAAAATTACATTTCCAAAATGACGCCAACATAAAGTATACATATGGTGAATGTTAAGTAATAAATATTTTTTGAGGTATCACTTTCTGTTTTAAAAACAGAGAAATAGAAATTTTGAAAATTGCAAATGTTTTAAAATTTTTGCTAAATTTTGGATTTTTTCATAAATAAAGGTGAAATATATTGACTCAAATTTATGATTATCATGAAGTACAATGTGTCATGAGAAAAAAATCTCTGAATGGCTTGGATAAATAAAAGTGTTATATGTCAGATGTGAGATATGTCAGATTTGCAAAATTAGGCCTGGTCAGGAAGGGGGCAAATGGTCCGGATGTAAGGTGGTTAAACACATCCAGGCATCTGACCCCATTAATCCATAATGTTTGGACCACTTGTTCAGATCGAGTCACTGCTTCTTTAGATTCCACTGTGTGTATAAACAGCGGCATGAATCTGCCCCGAATAATGAACAATTTTTGGAATGATTTGATTGAAAGGGGAGATAGAGAAGTATTCCTAAACAAGATATAAATTAGAAAAATAAGAAACAAAGAAAATAGTAATAGGAGACTTCATAGTGTCATACACATTTGTTAAGAGCAATTGTAACTACCAGCACAGGCAGACACGATTCCCAGCCTACCTGTTGGTGTCCAGAGGCCAAGGAGACAGTCTGATCTGTCATGTTAGGTATTCTGATGTCATAGGTCACATGATGTCGGGCGTGTCACGTGTCCAGGCAGTGCATTATGTGACCAGGAAGTGCAGGGTATTTGATTTAAACATGCAATCTGCTGGTCAAAGATTGCTGTGAACGGTTCTATATACCTCACCACCAGGGTTGTGGATTGTTCTGACCTCCTGACTTCTGATTTTGGCTACTCCATTTGACCCTGATTCTTGGATTCTGATTTAGCTTTTCTACATCTCTTGGTTTGACCCTGGCTTGGTTCTTGGTCTTGATTAATGTATCTTGGGAGTAGCATTCCTTTGCACTTTTGCCCTTCCTATCTCATAGATCACCTTGATTAGGTGGTACATATAGGTGTGCTTGCTCCTCCTCCAATTGGTTGCTGACCTAAGACCATCTTGGCGCTTGGTAGGCGGGCACAGATGTGTTTTGATCAAAATATATTGGCTAAGTGTCTCAGATTTTATCATATCCGAGTGAGGACTTTGTCCATATATAATGCTTGCATCTACTTTATGAAAAGCATTATTACTGCATTACTTATTTCTGTGATTTCCTTCAAAAATATGGCCAGGGACATACGCACATTTATATATCATACAGTGCAGGATGTTTTTATCTTTGTTTTTTCTGTGATTTTTTTGAATATGTAGTATTTGCTTGAGGGAGTGGCACCTTCAAGTGTGAATGCGCTCCTACTTTATCTTAGGAGTAGCATTCCATTGCACTTTTGCCCTTCCTATCTCATAGATCGCCTTCATTAGGTGGTACATATAGGTGTGCCTGCTCCTCCTCCCATTGGTTGCTTGATGCATATGGAGGTGACTAGGAACAGCACACCATATTTGGCTTAGGTAGGTTTAGCATAGGACCCGCCTGACCTGAGACCACCTTGGCGCTTGGTAGGCAGGCACAGATGTGTTTTGATCAAAATATATTATCTAAGTGTCTCAGATTTTATTATATCAGAATGAGAACTTTGTCCATATACACTAATTTAAAGAATTATTAGGAACACCTGTTCTATTTCTCATTAATGCAATTATCTAGTCAACCAATCACATGGCAGTTGCTTCAATGCATTTAGGGGTGTGGTCCTGGTCAAGACAATCTCCTGAACTCCAAACTGAATGTCAGAATGGGAAAGAAAGGTGATTTAAGCAATTTTGAGCGTGGCATGGTTGTTGGTGCCAGATTGGCCGGTCTGAGTATTTGACAATCTGCTCAGTTACTGGGATTTTCACGCACAACCATTTCTAGGGTTTACAAAGAATGGTGTGAAAAGGGAAAAACATCCAGTATGCGGTAGTCCTGTGGGCAAAAATGCCTTGTGGATGCTAGAGGTCAGAGGAGAATGGGCCGACTGATTCAAGCTGATAGAAGAGCAACGTTGACTGAAATAACCACTCGTTACAACCGAGGTATGCAGCAAAGCATTTGTGAAGCCACAACACGCACAACCTTGAGGCGGATGGGCTACAACAGCAGAAGACCCCACCGGGTACCACTCATCTCCACTACAAATAGAAAAAGAGGCTACAATTTGCACAAGCTCACCAAAATTGGACTGTTGAAGACTGAAAAAATGTTGCCTGGTCTGATGAGTCTCGATTTCTGTTGAGACATTCAAATGGTAGAGTCCGAATTTGGCGTAAACAGAATGAGAACATGTATCCATCCTCTGATGGCTACTTCAAGCAGGATAATGCACCATGTCACAAAGGCTCGAATTATTTCAAATTGGTTTCTTGAACATGACAATGAGTTCACTGTACTAAAATGGCCCCCACAGTCACCAGATCTCATCCCAATAGAGCATCTTTGGGATGTGGTGGAACGGGAGCTTCGTGCCCTGGATGTGAATCCCTCAAATCTCCATCAACTGCAAGATGCTATCCTATCAATATGGGCCAACATTTCTAAAGAATGCTATCAGCACCTTGTTGAATCAATGCCACCTAGAATTAAGGCAGTTCTGAAGGCAAAAGAGGGTCCAACACCGTATTAGTATAGTGTTTCTAATAATGAGTGTATAATGCTTGCATCTACTTTATAAAGTGCATTATTACCTTATTTCTGTGATTTCCTTGATTAATGTATTTAGAACTAGACTTGACCGCTCGTGTATTAACTTGGCTTGATATTATTTAGCGATCTGTTTGAGATATGGCTTCATTGTTCTCACTTGGTTTTGATCGGATACATTTGACTCTGAGTATTTTGGTTCTGGTTTTTTCTCTGTATTTGTGTGCCTGCCTGTTGCTTTGTTTATTGTTTTCTACCTCTGCTTTTCCCTGGTAATCCCCAACACTTAAATAAGAAAGGAATTTTGACCAGTTGTGTTCCACCATTTAGGATGATTGTGCAAGTAGGCAGAGACAGAGGTGAGGGTGGAATCTAGGGTTCCCTTGTTCCCTCCATGATAGCAATCTGAGCACTTTTGTTTGGGTTAAATTTATATCCCAATTAAATCTTCTGACTGATTAGTTAGAATTAGACCAAAAATAAATTTCAAGAAATTTGCTTATCTCTAAAGTCAACATAACATAAAATGTTATATAGACCTCGCCACATGCCAATGCTGCAGAACTAAAAACAAAACCTACACCCAGGGACAATTACTAAACTTTCCACTTTACAAATTTCAATTATAATTTCATGTCAATGAGTGAAAGAATTATGAAATTAGATTAAGTCATGCTTAGGTCTAAATTGCATAAAGCTTCTTGTGCATACTGCAATGACTCATTTATAATGATATACACAAAAATATAAAAATGACATAATGTAATGATCCATAAATTAACAGTTTTGTTAAAAGATATGTAATTAAATACATTCATTCTGGCATTTACCCTGCTGAAAATACTGTTGACAATGATGGTCGACTTTGTTGACAGGAAGGTTGACCTGAACTCAGAACTCTCTTTGCAGGAACCTTTCTAACATTTACGTTTTATAGTAAAATAGGGTGTTCAATGACTGTTCATAAATGATTCACAATATCTGGCTCATTCGACCAGTAGGTACTATTTTAGCTGAAAACTTACCAAAAGCTTTAATAAGTTACCATATACAGGAATGGATATTAGAAAATGTAAGCGCAGAACCATGGATATTACAGCATCTAATATTTCAATACAGCTACTATACGGCTGGGAAATTAGGGGCCCACTCAGGTGCACTTATGGCATGGCTCAAGAGAAGAGGATAATGATGGAAAATGCTGATATTACATAAGCAAAAGGAAAAAATATCAACAGATTTATACAGCTAGTGTTGAATTTAATGTACGCTACATACATTGTTATGCAGCTTCTGAATTCTAGGTACCTAATTTGGACTAAACCTCATAAAATTGTACATTTAAAACAAATGTATCAGGTGAAGATCAGGCAACGCTGAAGATATCTTATGATTAAGTGATAGCTCATCATAAATAGGTTCATGTGTTTTGGTACATAATTTTTTAGTGAAAAGCAGATAGATTCGGAGAGACAGTGAGTGATTGACAGCCTTCTCTATACACATACTGATACAGCGAAAGCTGTAATTGTCACAGTGCTGTTCACTGTGACACTGTATTGCCGTTTAGACTGGCTGCCTGCTCTCTTGTGTACAAGCTGCAGTTGATATGCTACCGTGTAGCTACCGTGTATGTTGGTTGCTTGTGTTGTGCATGCTGGACCCTTCTGTGGGTGAACTGTTCCTTGTGTGCTACCTGTGTTTGTTCAAGTAAGGGTTAATATTTGATCTGAATTGCTTGTGCTTTCCTTGATTCATGTATGTTTGTTATGATTGAGTTCCAGCTGTGTCAACAGGTCCCTGCAGTTATAACTGTGGGTGCTTGGACTAGAGACCTGTACTTAAGCAGCATAGGGACTGTCAACCAGTTGGGGACTGTCATTTAAGACAGATCATCCAAGCAGGTAGGGACAGTGGTCGGTCGAGACTAGATCTGCACTGTTCCCTACCTTTATGTCCAGTTTGATTCTGATAATGTTTGTGTATTTTACCATTTGCTTAATAAAGCATTTGAATATTATGTGTCCATGCATCTTGTCTACGAATGCTTGCGATATGTTCAGTGGTTTTCTTAAACCCTGAACATGACCGTCATCTTGTGTGGACAAGGCAATAAGGACTCTCACCGTCTCTCAGAGTTCTACTGTAAAGGTGGGAGGCACATTTGCAGGTTATTTTGGTGGCTAGCAAATTAGGTACATGGAGACACATAAAAATTGCAGCAAACTTAACCTTTAGTTTTCTTATATTTACATGTATTCCCTCCACAGGTGTGCATGATACTTTCTCTATTGTTGTATCAAACATATTCACAAGTCTCTGAGTCTGAGAGTACAAACTTGTAGTGGTCTCTTGATGGTATATCATTTGGCATTTACTAATTTTCAACTTCCGATTCAACTCATATTCACAGTCAATATTTACAGTCCTGGCAACTATGTATTCCATCTCTTCTCATAGTTTGTATAAGCTTGCCATCACTGGTCACTGCTTCAGCTGTTACATTTGCAGCCACTGCCAGCAGCCATTGCATCTGCAGGGCAATCTCTCCTTTGGTGGCACACTTGCAGGGAGGGAGGATTCTTCTCCTTCCATGCATACTCTGTGACAGCTGCTCTACATCTTAGGCTGCTCTATTACTATGGCCTCTTCTGTTTGACACTTAAGCACATACAGGTGGGAGGCTCACAGCTCGGCTATTTTCTGAAGCTTCACTATGTATCTGGGGCTGTTTTATGGTCACAAGGCCTCTTATTGTCTCAGCTAATGCATGCACAACTCATATGCGACATTGTGAAGTACACCTGCAGGAGGAAGACTCGCTCTCCACCTGCACTCTGATTATAAAGAGAAGGTTTTCAGAAGAAATCTTAAAAAATTTGAATATTTCTTGGCATACTTTGCATCAAGATAGAAGATGATGTACTGTATATCCACCCAAGAATACTAGACTGACATGTTAATAACTTGTTCACAAAAAATAAAATCTGCTATGACTTTACTTACTGTATTAAGCTAGCAGTACAAGACCTGTGACTGTTGAAAGTGGATACATATTGAGAACCATTAAAGTGGTTCTCCAGTAGGAATTTTTTTTTTTTTTAAATGGATCAGAATGGCTTAAAAAAAGCTGAAATAGTTACTTCACTGATACCCTGCCACTTCCGTTCTAGTTCACATTTCTTGTATCACGAAGGACGAGATTGTATAAGTTGAGTAAGTCTGTAGAATACTTCTAAGGTTTCCACCTGGAAAATTTCCAAAGATAAACCTTGGGCTCAGTATGTTTAACAAATGCCTACAAATATATTTTCCTTCTATAGAGGTATCATATTTATTTAGGAACACCATTTTATTTACTATTTGTTTTTGTTATCTTGTGTACTTTAATAGCCCTAGGCTTAATACATTGTTGCTAAAACAAATGGGCCAAATAAAAAACCTTATAATGATAACAAAAAGGGAAGAAAGCAATATTTCAATGACTGCAAGGAAAGTGCCTCATGCCCTCTTTATAAACTAAAAGGCCTTAAGTAGCGCTTCTTTGTCTTGACACTTATTTACCCTGAAGTCTCTGCCACAGAAATGAATATGCAAACAAGTCAAATTTCTTATTGTGTTCCACTTCGCTCGATCAGCTCTTTCTATCAGACTTTGAGTATGTACTGCCATTGACTTTTCTTTAGCGACAGAAGATGATGAGTTAGAACAGATCTTATCACAAAGGGAAAACATGTCCTAGATTCCAAATAAAGCTGTTTTGGACTGGTGTATTTTATGATATTCAGCCTTGTTCTTTCAGACTTCACTCTCTGTATAATGTGACCCACATTATTTATAACAATGACTGTACTATGTGACCATTATGGAATATTGTAATATCTGTCCTTAAGGAAATTGATAGCAAAGTAGCTCAGGTCTCAGGCAGTAAACATAATTTTTCAGAAGACCCTGTGGGCGAGACTTCTCAAAATGAGATCAAAGGAAAAGTGGAGCAGTTGTCCATAGCGACCGATCAGGTCCGTGACATTGCTTTTCAGAGGCCCTTCAGAATATGAAAGAATCAGTCTATGATTGCTGTACTCCAACCAACCAAAGACATGCGAGTTCAAGGTTTGGAAAGAGTTAATCCACCAGTCAGGGGTGGAGATTATAGGAAGAAACTTTTGAATAGGGAGTCTTTCTGGATCTTCTGAATGGGCTCCTGCATTCCTGATGACTTAAACCGCAAACATGATTTAATATTGCACTATTGAATCTTTTCATTTTTTGTATTTTATGGACATATGCTATCTTTTATAGCTTTTTTTATATGTTTCTATGTACTCTAGTTAATTACCATGCACTGAGGTGTGGCTATGGCTAATTTTGGCCACCTGTTTTTGTTCTCAGCTGGCCATTATTTAATCCTGGTTCACACGATCCTTTCCTTGTCATGAATAAGGCTCAATATCACGGGATCCGAAACGCGTAGACATGGATTGTCTCTGTTTTTTACTGCACTGAACGAATAAAGTTACCACGTACATTTGGAAGCTAGACTACTTCTCTTTTCAATTAGGATACCTACCTTCATGCCTAGGTTCCCGGCGTTGTCCATGCCTCCTTCTATTGTAACCAGGTGAGCGCATCACCCATGTCTTCTGAACCAAAGAACCAACCAGTCTTTTTAATTGATTTGATCAAAATATATAAGTGCCAATAATTCGTTTCTTTTACACACTAAGTGCTTTTACAGCATTTATAACAGCATCAGCAACATTTCTTACACTCTGACAATACAGGTATATAACATCACATTCGCAATCTATTTCACCATCACTCCTAAAGAAACTAAGGTTTTGTTCACATTAGCATTATGTCTTCCATGTTCAGAGGAGCCATGGTGAATATACATGACACATTTTGGAGTTTATTCCATTGACTTCATAGATCTACAAGGCTATTGTTCTGTGATGGTGGATGGTTAAGCACTAGTGTTGAGCAAGCATGCTCGGCCGAATTGCTGTTCGGCTCGAGCATCGCTATGCTCGGCACATGGCGGTACTCGCCCGAGTACCGCATGTGCTCGAGCGCCGTGCTCGAGTCTCCTCCCCGCATGTTTCGTGGCTGCTCTGCAGCCAATAAACATGCAAGTACTGCCCTCACTGTAATGCCAGTAGACATGTTGGCTACTGGCATTACAATGATTGGCTGGCCGGAACAAGTCATCGGGTGACTCATTTGTAGTCAGGGAGAGCTGCGCTTAGGAAGGGACAGATAGTGTAGGGAATGTGATCGCAATCTATTTAGTTGAAAAATGTTTCAAAGACCCAAACATCCTTTTTAGGACTATTGTGTATGGTGGCAGCAATAGAATATAGCCATCAATTTTTTTCCCATCAAATTCAATACTTTATCTATAGAGGGTGTCTGCAGTGACTTGTGACATCTGTCCAATACTTTTGTGAGTCATGTTCAGAGATAGGAAAAATATAAGTGAAAACTAGTATATTTTTCCCATCATTTTCATTACTTTTTCTATAGAGGGTGTCTGCAGTGACTTGTGACATCTGTCCAATACCTTCTGTGTGTCAGGGCCAAAGATAGAAAAAATATAAGTGAAATCTATTTTCCTTTTTCCATACTTTTTCCATATACTGTGCTTGCTGTGAACTGTGATATCCGTGCCACATCTTGTGTGTCAAGCGCGCATATTACATTTAATATGAAGAAGGCGAGCAGTAAGGGACGGGGAAGTGGCTGTGATGCTGATGGTTCACGCAGAGGCCGTGGCCCTGGGCGCGTTGAAACTGTGTATGCTGCCAGAGCACAAGAAAAACAATCATCCAAGATAACTAGCTTCATGTCCCAGTTTGCAGGGAGTCTCAGGACAAAACTCTTAAAGTCAGATAAGCGCTACCAGGTGGTTGGTTGGATTGCAGTAGATAATGCTTCCAGTTGGTTAAGCACCACCTGTCTTCCACCAAGTACAGTCTCAGTAGCCAAGAGTCTGGTCAACAGAATCTTCACCCTGATCCTCCTTCCTCCCACCATGGAGAGTCTGGCCAAACAAAGTGATCCCACACTCGGAACTTCTGAGGAGCTCTTTTTATCGCCATTACTTGATTTAGCCCTCTCGCCAAGCACGCTTGAAGAGGAACATGAGATCTTGTGCCCTGATTCCCAACCTTTTGAGGATCCACAGTCACAAGAACATGATGATGGGGAACGGCAATTAGTGTTTAATGAGGTGGATGATGATGAGACACAGTTGCCAATGAGTCAACCGCAATTACTGTCTCAAGAGGTTGATGAAGATTATGAGACACAGTTGTAAATCACTGAGGTTGTGGTTAGGTCAACAAATCAAGAGGATGATCAGAGTGAGGAAGTGTAAGAGGAGGTGGTGGACGATGAGGTCACTGACCCAACCTGGGAAGGTGGAAAGCCGAGCGAGGACAGCAGTACAGAGGGAGAAGGATCTGCAGCACCGCAACAGGCTGGAAGAGGCAGTGGGGTGGCAAAAGGGATAAGGCAGGCCACATAAAACAGGACCGCAACTGTACCACGGAGCACCCCCTTGCGTAAATCTCCCTTGCCAAGGGGTAGGTGCTCCACAGTATGGCGCCTTTTTGAGGAAATGTTTTATTTTTTACAGGGTCAGCTCACCTGCAGGCCCTCGCATATAATGTTTTACAGGGTCAGCTCACCTGCAGGCCCTCGCATATAATCTTTTACAGGGTCAGTTCACCTGCAGGCTCTCACATATAATTTTATACTGTGTCAGCTCACCTACAGACCCTCAAGGGTGTGTATGATGCCCCCCTACATGTGTAACAAAGGGTGTTTTGGAGTGCTGGTTTCTTGTAATATTTGGCAGCCCTTTCCCTTAGTGCATAGGTTTTATGAGTGTAGGAGTCCCACTACCTGAACTATTGTACCACAATGTGAATGAGGCCCTCCATTATGAGATATACAGGTTGTATCGGAGTACCTCTTACTTGTAATTTTTTGGCAGCACTTGCACTTTTTATAAATATACAGGAAAGAATGTTTATTAACAATTTTTCCTCTAAAATTGATTATTATTATTTTTTTTTGCGCGTATTATTGTCAGTCTGTAAAAGTGGCGTACTACTCGGACAACAAGGTTCCCATCTGCAACCAGGGAGTCCAAGATGCATCCAGACATCCTCCCCATGCTGTTCCCGAACCATTTCCATAAATTTCTGACCTTTTCCTATAAACCAGGCACCCTCCCCTCTTCATAGCAGGGGGTGCCTGGTTTAATGCTGTGGTTGTCCCATTGACTTCCATTATACTTGGGTGCTCTACCAAGCACCCGAGCATCCCGATGTGTTCGGCCAGAGCACCCGAGCACTTTGGTACTCGATCAACACTGGTAAGCACTATAAGGGCCAGATGGAAGACCTGCAATGTATTAATATGCCCATTTTGATCTCTTTTATTTGGAGTGTGTGTCATAGGTTACTCTTTTTTTAATTTTTATTACAAAATGTTGTATGCCATTTGTTAAACTTGCCAGAAATACCTCCAAGCCCACCAGTGGACTTGAGTGCACTATTGACATTTTTGTGACTTAAAAAAAAACACAATGATAAATCTTTCTAAAAATGTATCCCCTCATATGTATCATCTGGTTGCCTCTTAGTAAATGTAATCTGCCATGTATGGCACAAACTGCTCTAAGAATGGTGCAAATACATTGTACTGTAAATTTGGAGGAAATGCCTAATTCAGACTGATAGCCGGACCCTGCTGCATGCGCCGGTATCGGTGAAATCATCGATGGCGGCGCATTAACCCTTGATGTGCCGTGGTCAACGCTGACTATGGCATGTGTGATGTGTGGAGGGAGGGAGAGCGCTTCCATCGATGGCAGGGAAGGCAGCTCGATGCCTTCCTTAGGCATTGTGGCTGCCTTCCGTGACAGCCTGTGAGATCTAGCCCCTTGGATCTCACAGGCAAACAGGCTGTAAGTGTATAACAGTCTGATATACACTTACAGCCAATGCATTACAATACAGGAGTATTGTGATGCATCGTAAAGAGGATCAGACTCCCAAAAGTTGAAGTCCCAGATTGGGACAAAAAATAAAGTAAAAAAAAAAAGTTTGACAAAAAAAATAAACGTTTCAAGTAAAAAAAAAACTAAAAAAAAATCCTTTTACCAAAATAAAGTAAAAAAAAAATAGGAAAAAAAAGGAAAAGTAGACATATTAGGTATCACATGACCTAACCCCCTCAAATGAACACTGTCCAAAAAATAAAATTAAAACTGTGCAAAAAAACAAAATTTTTGTCACCTTACATCACTAAAAGCGATTAAACGTCCGTAACGATCTGCTCTATAAAAATATCACATGACCTAACCCCTCAGGTGAACACTGTAAAAAAAAAAGCCAAAAGCCATTTACTGTCGCCTTACATAACAAAAAGTGTAATACCACGCGATCAAAAAGTCATACACCCTGCACAATAGTACCAATCAAACCGTCATCTAATACCAAAAAAATGAGCCCCTACATAAGACAGTCGCCATAAAAAAAAATGAAGGCCTTTAGAATGTGGAGACACTAAAAAATCTTTTTTTTTCCAAAATGCTTTATTATGTAAATTCTAAACAAACAAACAAAAAAAAGTCGTCATATTTCGTATTGTTGCGTCCGTAACAACCTGCTCTATAAAAATACCACATGATATAACCTGTCAGGTGAACGTTGTAAATAACAAAAAATAAAAACAGTGCCAAAACAGCAATTTTTTGTTACCTTGCCTCACAAAAAGTGTAATATAGAGCAACTAAAAATTTAATTTACCCTAAAATAGTACCAACAAAACAGCCACCTTAGTTTCCAAAATGGGGTCACTTTTTTGGAGTTTCTAATCTTGTGGTGCATCAGGGGGGCTTCAAATGGGACATGGTGTCAGCAAAATCTGCCTTCCAAAAACCAAATGGCGTTCCTTTCCTTCTGCACCCTGCCATGTGCCCGTATAGCAGTTTACAGCCACATATGGGGTGTTTCTGTAAACTACAGAATCAGGGCAATAAATATTGAGTTTTGTTTGGCTGTTAACCCTTGTCTTGTTACTGAAAAAAAAATGGATTAAAATGGAAAATCTACCAAAAAAGTGAAATTCTGAAATTTTATCTCCATTTTCCATAAATTATTGTGGAACACCTAAAGGGTTAGCAAAGTTTGTAAAATTAGTTTTGAATACCTTGAGGGGTGTAGTTTCTAAAATTGGGTAATTTTTGGGTGGTTTCTATTATGTAAACCTCACAAAGTGACTTCAGACCTGAACTGTTCCTTAAAAAGAGGGTTTAGGAAATTTTCGGAAAAATTTCAAGAATTGCTTCTAAACTTCTAAGCCTTCTAATGTCCCCAAAAAAATAAAATGGCATTCACAAAATGATCCAAACATGAAGTAGACATATGGGGAATGAAAAATAACAACTATTTTTGGAGGTATTACTATCTATTATAAAATAACAACTATTTTTGGAGGTATTACTATCTATTATAACAGTAGAGAAATTGAAATTAGTAAATTTGCTAATTTTTAAAAATTTGTGGTAAATTTGTTAATTTTTTAGAAATAAAAATGATTTTTTTTTACTGAATTTTACCACTGTCACGAAGTACAATATGTGACGAGAAAGCAATCTCAGAATGGTGTCACACCGGTGACAGGTTTTAGAAGGTCTGAAAGATTATCTGCACATTAGTGATCTGACAGCCTCTTTTGGTTTTGGTTTTACTTTGTCTTTGTGTTGCTTGTATGTCCACACCTCCTGTTCAGGTGTGGATCATGTGACCTTTACCTCCCCCTATTTAGTCTGACTTTACCCATCACTCCTTGCTCTGCTTAGCTTCATTTGGTTTTTGGAAGAGCTGGAGTGTGGTTCTAGTTGAAGTCCTGTTCATACATCATCCATCATCCATCATCCATCAGCCTCAGAAGATAAGTGTTCCATTTGTTGTATTTTGTATTCCCCCCACCTTTGTTGTTTACTAGACCTCAGCGAGACGCTGGTTCCTTCACCAGGGAAGGAGCGGGTAGTCTCTGCCCTGTCAATACCATTAGGGCATCGGAGGGCCACCAGGGTTTTCTTGGTTACTGTGTATGGGGATCTCTACCATCAAGAGGTGCCCATACGGATAGGAGTTAGGGCCAGGAACAGGGTTTTATAGGTGGTGACCCTTTTCCTTCCCTAGCGGTGAGGCCTAGTGTCTTTTCCCTTGCTTCTTGTTGTCTTTTGGTGCTCTCCCCTACTACATCCGTGACATTATCCAGAGCCATTACCGCCATTTTTTGTTCTGATCTGTGCAGCTATGGATGCTATGACTGCACTGGTCGACCAGCTGCAGAATCTGACTTTGGAGGTAGCAGACCTCCGTGCGATGGTTTTGCAGATTCAGAGTCCACAGGCTGCTGGTTCTGGTGGTAGGTTCCAGGCCTGCCCTGAACCGAAGGTAGCTCTCCCGGACAGGTTTTCCGGGGGTAGTGACAATTTCATCCGGTTCAGGGAGTCATGTAAATTATACTTTAGGCTGCGTCCTTACTCTTCTGGTGATGAGTGTCAACGTGTGGGTATGATTATTTCATTGCTTAAAGAGGACGCCCAATCTTGGGATTTTTCTCTGCCGCCCGGATCACCGTCCCTCCGTTCGGTAGATGAATTCTTTAGAGCCTTGGGTCTTATATATGATGACCCGGATCGGATCTCTCAGGCCGAGACCAAGTTACGGGGTTTGCGGCAAGGAGAACGTTCTGCGGAGACCTATTGCTCTGAATTTAGGAGATGGGAGATGGGCTACGGATACAAAGTGGAATAATTCTGCTCTCCGTAGCCAATTCTGCCAGGGTCTCTCTGAGAGACTGCAGGACGCATTGGCTTTTCATGAAAATCCTGAGTCATTGGAAGCAGCTATGTCCCTTGCTGTACGTCTTTATAGACGCCTGAGGGAGAGATCGAGGGGTCCTCTCCTTCAGGACGTACTGTCCAATAAGGGTACTGCTTCCTTTGACACTTATGGTGGAGAGACACGGGTGGTTGTGCCTTGTGATGAGCCTATGCAGATAGGAGGAGCTACTCCTGGAACTACTGGCAAAAGCTTTGGTCATATGAAAGGAGTCTGCTTTTGTTGTGGCAAGAAGGGACATTTTGTGAATATTTGTCCGTACTTGCAGCATCAAGGTGTAAACAAAAAGAAAAAACTGTTTAATCCCCAAATTACTATTGGTACTGTGGGTGGGGAGCAAGAAAACCTACTTTTGTCTCTTACTGGTAGTACCCGTTTTCTCCTGTCTGCCGAGGTGGCGCTAGAGTCCAAAACTGTGAAAATCGAAGCATTTATCGACAGTGGGGCAGGAGTTAACTTGATTGATGGACAGTTTGTACGCATTCACAGGTTGACTACTAATGCATTAGAGAATAGTATTTATGTCTTTGCAATTGACTCAGCACCTCTCGCCCAAAAATGCCTGTCGCAGGTAGTGAATGACATTCATTTAAGAGTAGGTGATTTGCATCAGGAATCTATCTCCTGTTATGTGTTGGAGGGTCTGCCTGCTCCGTTGGTGTTGGGCTTACCATGGTTAAGCAAACATAACCCTAACATCGATTAGCAAACAGACAGATTCTCGATTGGAGTGATTTTTGCATGGACAACTGTCTTAATGCATCGTTCTCTATGGTTACCACTAAAACTGTACCCTCGTTAATTTCTGAATTTTCTGATGTGTTTTTTGAGAGTGATAATTAGGAGTTGCCTCCGCATCGGGAGTATGACTGTCCCGTCAATCTTATTCCCAGAGCAAAATTGCCCAAATCTCGGTTGCATAATCTTTCGGAACCCGAAAGAAAGGCTATGCGAGAGTATAAGGGACATATTAGACCATCCAAGTCCCCAGTGGCTGCTGGATTTTTCTTTGTAAAGAAAAAGGATGGTACCCTGAGTCCATGTCTGGACTTCCGTGAGCTCAATCATATTACCGTCCGTGATCCTTACCCCCTTCCTTTGATTCCGGATTTGTTTAGTCAGATTGTCGGTGCCAAGGTGTTCTCTAAATTAGATCTGAGGGGGGCATATAATCTGGTAAGGATCAAGGAGGGGGATGAGTGGAAGACCACATTTAATACCCCTGAGGGTCATTTTGAAAACCTGGTCATGCCCTTTGGGTTAACCAATGCTCCTGCGGTTTTTCAACACTTTGTCAATGACATCTTTCATCATCTGGTGGGGAGGTTTGTCGTTGTATACCTTGATGACATACAAATTTATTCGCCTAATATGGAGACTCATCAGGATCATGTGAGACAGGTGTTACAGATCCTAAGAGAGAATAAGTTGTATGCTAAGATGGAAAAGTGTGTATTTGCTGTACAGGTGTCACGACTGTGACTGATCCAGACAGGTCTGGGAGGAGAAGGTCGCAGCGACTTGCTACTCGCGATAGCTTGTGAGTTTGCTCCATGGTTCAGGGTATGTCATCCGGGTTTTGCCTTGTGAACCTTTTTGTCCTGACTAGGAGTTTGTAGGCATCCTTCTCCGGTGAGTCCTGTTTGGCACTCCCAGCTACTATATTAGTTTCAGTTTCACTTGCAGTCATTGCCAGATATAGTCCTTACTTCCAGTTCTATTCTGACCTTTGAAGGAGATCGTTTGATGTTGTTGCTGTGGAGCTCTTGTCCGGCGTGGACTGTCATGATTGGGATCGCCTTCTCTGCTCTCCGCTGTCTTCCCCTGCTGTTCTCCTAGACATGAGTGATGGTGACTAGTGCTCCCATCGGCCTTTCCCCACTCTAGGCTTGTTAGGGTGACTGAGGGTTTAGGCATCCTGCTCGCCGCACGGGTTCACACCCCGTCTAGGGTATCAGGGCAGACAGGTGCCAGCTTAGGGTTAGTCAGGGGTGGCCATACTATTCCCATACGTAGATAAGGGTCCCCCTTCCCCTCCGTCTGGTGCGACACGACTGCTGCTGGGATAGCAGTCGTGACAACAGGAAGTGAAATTTCTGGGTTACCTGCTCTCATCCTCAGGTTTTCGTATGGATCCCGAGAAGGTCCGTGCCGTGTCGGACTGGGATCGACCCAAAAATCTGAAAGCGCTTATGCGGTTTTTGGGGTTTACCAACTACTACCGTAAATTTATCTTGAACTATTCTTCGGTGGTTAAACCTTTAACAGACCTGACTAGGAAGGGTGATGATATTTCTATCTGGTCTGATGCGGCCTTACAGGCCCTTTCTGCTGTGAAAGAATGTTTTGCTTCGGCCCCTATTCTGGTGCAACCGGACGTGTCTCAGCCATTTATTGTTGAGGTTGACGCGTCTGAGGTAGGGGTAGGAGCAATATTGTCGCAGGGTCCTTCACCCAGTATATAGCGCCCATGTGCATTTTTCTCAAAAAAAACTCTCGACTGCTGAAAAGAATTTTGATGTGGGGAATAGGGAATTGCTGGCCATTAAGTTGGCGTTCGAGGAATGGCGGCATTGGTTTGAAGGAGCAATTCATCCTATTACGGTAATTACGGATCACAAGAATCTGGCCTACTTGGAGTCGGCTAAGCGACTGAACCCAAGGCAGGCCAGATGGTCATTGTTTTTCACCAGATTTAACTTCGTCACTTACAGCCCTGGGGTTAAGAACGTCAAGGCGGATGCTTTGTCACGTAGCTTTCCTGGGGGGGGGGTGAGTCTAATGACCCTAGTCCTATTTTATCTGAAGGGGTGGTTATATCTGCTCTTTATCCTGATCTCGAGGTCAGGGTGTTGGAGGCACAGGAGGATGCTCCGGACTCTTGTCCTCAGGGGAAGTTGTTTGTTCCCTCCGAATTATGTCACAAGGTGTTCGAGAAACATCACTGTACGGTGCTTGCTGGGTACCCTGGGAGTAGATCGACTGTCGATCTCATCTCTCGCAGATTCTGGTGGCCAGAGTTGCGTAAGTGTATTGAGGACTATGTGTCAGCCTGTGGTACCTGTGCATGTGCTAAGGTGACACATACTTGACCTTCCGGATCTCTGCTTCCATTGCCCATCCCGTCCAGACCTTGGACCCATTTGTCCATGGATTTTATCACGGATTTACCGAATTCTTCGGGAAAGACCGTGATTCTGGTGGTTGTCGATCTTTTAGTAAAATGGCACACTTTATTGCATTACCTAGTCTACCCAATGCTAAAACTCTTGTGCAGGTGTTTGTCGACAACATTATGAAACTACATGGCATTCCCTCTGATGTGGTGTCCGATAGAGGGACTCAGTTTGTTTCCAGATTCTAGAGAGCGATCTGTACTCGTCTGGGTGTACAATTGTCCTTCTCTTCAGCTTTTCATCCTCAGTCGAACGGACAGACGGAGCACACTAATCAGAATCTGGAGACTTACTTGAGATGTTTTGTTTCAGAGAATCAGGAAGAGTGGTCTTCATTTTTGTCGTTAGCTGAGTTTACTATAAATAACCGTAGACAGGAATCCACTGATAAGTCGCCGTTTTTTGGGGCATACGGGTTCCATCCACAGTTTGGTACATTTTCTGGTGCTCATAATTCTGGCATTCCTGAGGAGGAATGATTTTCTTCTTCTTTGTCTTCTATTTGGTGGAAAATCCAAAATAACCTGGAAAAGATGGGCAACAGGTATAAGCGTGCGGCTGACAGGAAACGTATGAGTGGTCCGGACCTGAGAGTGAGTGATTCTGTGTAGCTGTCTACAAGAAATATTAAACTTAAGGTACCTTCTTGGAAGTTGGGACCAAGATTTATTGGTCCATATAAGATCACTGCCATTGTTAACCCTGTAGCCTTCCGTCTTGAACTTCCTCAGGCATTGAAAATTCATAACGTTTTTCATAAATCGTTGTTAAAGAAATGTGTTAAACCTGTTGAGCCATGCTCCTTGCCTCCAGCTCCTGTCATGGTGGACGGCAATTTAGAATTTCAGATCAGCAGGATTGTGGACTCGCGAGTTCTCCGGAGATCCCTTCAGTATCTCGTTCATTGGAGAGGGTACGGACCAGAGGAGAGGAAGTGGGTTGCAGCGACCGATGTTAATGCTAGTCGTCTGGTGAAAGCATTCCACAGAGCTCATCCTGATAAAGTCGGTCCTGGGTGCCCGGAGGTCACCCATAGAAGGGGGGTACTGTCACGCCGGTGACAGGTTTTAGAAGGTCTGAAACATTATCTGCACATTAGTGATCTGACAGCCTCTTTTGGTTTTGGTTTTATCACGGTCGGCGTGACTATCACATACGTGACACAGAGGGAGGGAACAAGGAAGGCCCTGCCCAAGTGAGAGGGAAGGTGGTGACCCCTGACTCACCTAGCGGCTGGCAGCTGGCTGCCCTGACGTCCCTAGACGGGTTCCTCACCCGTACGCCGATCACGTGCCTAAAGCCCTGGCTTTCCCTAAGCTGAGCCCTAGATAGTGAACAGGGCGGTGGGAACACTAGTCCGCACCACTAGCTCTAAAGGAAAACACCAAGGGAAGGATAGACAATACAAACTCAACATATAATCCCAGGTGGGCGACAACAGGAGACAACAAGAAGCCCAACAGGGATCCGGAGGGTAGCACTCTGGAACGACAACCAGGATTCACAACTCCAGTGGGTCAGTATAGATGTCCAGGCAGGAAGCTCTATAACTGGCAACTAGAGAAGTGTGAGGGGAGAATATAAGGAGGTTGGGAGTGGCAGACAAGAAACAGCTGAGGAGGAGAAGCTACGGATCCCTGATTGAGACAAAAAGGATAGCAAGGCAAACACAGAAAACAATCACTAAGAAACAACGTGATCTTTAGATATAGAGCGCGCAGCCACCCGCTGCGACCTCCTGACCCCAAGTATAACGGAGTCAGACGTGGCTCTTGATACCCTCGTGACAGTACCCCCCCTTTCACGAGGGGCCTCCGGACACTCAGGACCAGGTCTCTCAGGATGAGAGGCATGGAAAGCCTGAATTAACCTGTTGGCGTTTACCTCTGACGCTGGAACCCACATTCTTTCCTCGGGACCGTAACCCCTCCGATGCACCAGATACTGAAGAGAGCGGCGGACCCGACGAGAATCAACAATTCTGGCTATTTGAAACTCCAGATTACCATCCACAATAACAGGAGGAGGTGGCAGCGGTGATGGTTCTAGAGGTGGAACATACTTCTTGAGTAACGATTTATGGAAGACGTTATGGATCTTAAAAGTCTGAGGTAGCTCCAGGCGAAAAGCCACAGGGTTAATGACGGCTACTATTTTATAAGGACCAATGAACCTAGGGCCCAGTTTCCAAGAGGGAACCTTCAACTTAATATTTTTAGTAGACAACCACACATAGTCATTCACCCTTAGGTCCGGACCTGGCGACCGTTTCTTATCGGCCATGCATTTATATTTACCACTCATCTTTTTCAAGTTAACTTGCACCTTCTGCCATACCGATGAAAGAGATGAAGAAAACCTTTCCTCTTCGGGAACCCCAGAAGACCCCCCTTCTTTGAAAGTACAAAATTGGGCATGAAAACCGTATGCACCAAGGAATGGTGACTTGCCAGTGGACTCCTGATAATGATTATTTATGGCAAACTCAGCTAACGGTAAATATGATGACCACAACTCTTGGTTTTCAGACACAAAACACCTTAAATATGTTTCTAGGTTTTGGTTGGTACGCTCAGTCTGTCCATTCGACTGAGGATGGAAAGCTGAGGAAAAGAAACTACGAGATAACGCGTCTGCCTTGGTATTTTTTGCCCCAGGACGATAGGTGATTACAAAGTTAAATCTGGTAAAGAATAGCGACCACCTAGCTTGTCTAGGGGTGAGACGCTTAGCCGATTCTAGGTACAGAAGGTTTTTGTGATCCGTAATCACCGTGACGGGGTGGATTGCTCCCTCTAAGAAGTGACGCCACTCTTCAAGCGCCAGTTTAATCGCCAACAGTTCCCTATTTCCAACATCATAGTTCTTCTCTGCAGAAGATAATTTTTTGGAAAAGAAAGCGCAAGGGCGCCATTTGCCAGGAGACGGACCCTGAGACAATACAGCCCCCACTCCCACCTCTGACGCATCTACCTCAACAATAAAAGGCTGGGAGACATCAGGTTGAATTAGAACAGGTGCCGAGGTAAACCTCTCTTTTAGAGAGGAAAATGCATTTTTAGCGGCGTCAGACCATTTGGAAAAATCAGTCCCCTTCCTAGTCATGTCGGTAAGGGGTTTAACGATCACTGAATAATTTTTAATGAACTTTCTATAGAAATTTGAGAAACCCAAAAACCGTTGTAGGGCTTTAAGGTTCTCAGGAAGATCCCAATCTAAAATTGCCTGGACCTTCCCAGGATCCATACGGAAACCTGAAGCAGATAATAGATATCCCAGGAACTGTATTTCCTAAACGGCGAAGACACATTTTTCAATTTTCGCATATAATTTATTCGTCCGTAGGACCTGCAGTACTTGCCTGACATGCACCTCATGTGTTTTCAGATCAGCCGAATAAATTAGGATATCATCTAGGTATATGACTACAAACCTGCCGATGAGATGACTAAAAATATCATTAACGAAATGTTGGAAGACAGCGGGGGCATTGGTCAGACCGAAAGGCATAACTAGATTTTCATAATGCCCCTCAGGGGTGTTAAAAGCTGTCTTCCACTCATCCCCTTCCCTGATACGAATCAGATTGTAGGCCCCCCTAAGATCAAGTTTGGAGAACCACCTAGCACCCGCAATCTGATTAAAAAGGTCAGGAATGAGAGGAAGAGGGTATGGGTCTCGGATGGTTATCTGGTTTAGCTCACGGAAATCTAGGCAAGGACGCAGGCCCCCATCTTTCTTTTTAACAAAGAAAAACCCTGCAGCCACGGGTGAAGAAGAGGGTCTGATGTGTCCCTTAGCCAGACTCTCGGAGATATAATCTTTCATGGCTTGTCTCTCGGGACCCGAAAGATTATACAACCTGGACTTGGGTAATTTTGCACCGGGAATCAGGTTAACCAGGCAATCATAAGGACGATGAGGTGGTAGCTTCTGACAACCCTTTTCAGAAAAAACGTCCTCAAAGTCCGAAATAAATGTAGGTAGGGAAGCTATGGAGGCGATTAAGCAATTGTTATTTAAGCAATTCTCTCTGCAATGCTCACTCCACTCCAATATCTCCCTGGCCTGCCAATCCACCACTGGATTGTGCGCTACCAACCAGGGAAGACCCAATACCACAGGAGAGGGAAGGCCCTCCAGAACGTAACATGAAAGACACTCATTATGGTGGTCCCCTACCCGAAGGTGTAAATTATGAACAATGTGGGTGAGGTTTCTCTGAGACAGAGGAGCCGAATCTATAGCGAATACGGGAATAGGTCTCTGCAGCGTACAGAGAGACAAACCCATAGTGCGGGCAAAATGGGCATCTATCAAATTTACCCCTGCTCCACTGTCTAGAAAAAAAGAAATAGACTCCGTCTTAACACCAAAAACAATAACCGCTGGTAACACAAATTGAGATGTTCGTATGGAGGAAACGTATACCCCCCGGCTGACATCCTCCGCACAGCCTGGGGTTAGTAGTTTTCCGACGGTCTTTTGTTTTTGAGAAAGGAGGGACAGACATTAATGAAATGACCCTTCCCCCCACAGAAAAAACAAGCCCCCCCCCTACGGCGAACCTCAGGAGGACGGACCTGACGAGAAGTTCCGCCTAGCTGCATAGGCTCATCAGTACAGACTAATTGTTGCTTGGGAGAGGTAACCAATTGCTCAGGAATTTTCGATCTCTCCCTAAGACGCCTATCTATTCTGATAGAGAGGGACATAACAGCATCAAGGGAAAGGGGGGTCTCATACAGCGCCAGTGCATCCTTAACCCTTTCAGATAACCCAGAGCAGAACCTACTCCTGAGAGCCGGGTCGTTCCACTGAGTATCCGTAGCCCACCTACGGAACTCTGAGCAATTTTCCTCTGCTGACCGATCTCCCTGTAGGAGTCTCCGTAACTTCGACTCAGCCAGGGCGACTCGGTCAGGGTCATCATATATGAGACCCAAAGCCCCAAAAAATCCCTCCACTGACCGGAGAGCCTGGGAACCAGGGGGTAACGAGAACGCCCAGGATTGTGGGTCCCCCTGAAGCAGGGAAATGACAATCCCTACCCGCTGTTCTTCATTACCTGAGGAGTAAGGGCTCAACTTAAAGTATAATTTGCAGGCCTCACGGAACGTCGCAAATTTGTCCCTTCCCCCAGAAAATCTGTCAGGAAGAACAACCTTGGGTTCTGTAACAACCTGGTTACCCATAGCAACCGCAGGGGGTGCGGTCTGCTGCATTTGCTGCTGTTGTTGGAGGACAGACGACTTCAATCCTGCCACCTCCAAAGTCAGGCCTTGAAAATGTTTTGCCAAGGCAGCAATAGGATCCATATTGGATTCTAAGTAGAGAAAAAAAAACAACAAAAAGAAATTATTATTATTTTTTTTTTCTCAAAAAGTAAAGGCCAGTTATAATATCACGGTCGGCGTGACTATCACATACGTGACACAGAGGGAGGGAACAAGGAAGGCCCTGCCCAAGTGAGAGGGAAGGTGGTGACCCCTGACTCACCTAGCGGCTGGCAGCTGGCTGCCCTGACGTCCCTAGACGGGTTCCTCACCCGTACGCCGATCACGTGCCTAAAGCCCTGGCTTTCCCTAAGCTGAGCCCTAGATAGTGAACAGGGCGGTGGGAACACTAGTCCGCACCACTAGCTCTAAAGGAAAACACCAAGGGAAGGACAGACAATACAAACTCAACATATAATCCCAGGTGGGCGACAACAGGAGACAACAAGAAGCCCAACAGGGATCCGGAGGGTAGCACTCTGGAACGACAACCAGGATTCACAACTCCAGTGGGTCAGTATAGATGTCCAGGCAGGAAGCTCTATAACTGGCAACTAGAGAAGTGTGAGGGGAGAATATAAGGAGGTTGGGAGTGGCAGACAAGAAACAGCTGAGGAGGAGAAGCTACGGATCCCTGATTGAGACAAAAAGGATAGCAAGGCAAACACAGAAAACAATCACTAAGAAACAACGTGATCTTTAGATATAGAGCGCGCAGCCACCCGCTGCGACCTCCTGACCCCAAGTATAACGGAGTCAGACGTGGCTCTTGATACCCTCGTGACAGGTTTCACTTTGTCTTTGTGTTGCTTGTATGTCCACACCTCCTGTTCAGGTGTGGATCATGTGACCTTTACATCCCCCTATTTAGTCTGACTTTACCCATCACTCCTTGCTCTGGACAGCTTCATTTGGTTTTTGGAAGAGCTGGAGTGTGGTTCTATTTGAAGTCCTGTTCATCCATCATCCACCATCCATCATCCATCAGCCTCGGAAGCTAAGTGTTCTGTTTGTTGTATTTTGTATTCCCCCTCACCTTTGTTGTTTACTAGGCCTCAGCGAGACGCTGGTTCCTTCACCAGGGAAGGAGCGTGTAGTCTCTGCCCTGATATTACCAATAGGGCATCCGAGGGCCACCAGGGTTTTCTAGGTTCCTGTGTATGGGCATCTCTACAATCGAGAGGTGCCCATACGGATAGGAGTTAGGGCCAGGAACAGGGTTTTATAGGTGGTGACCTCTTTCCTTCCCTAGCAGTGAGGCCTAGTGTCTTTTTCCTTCCTTTTTGTTGTCTTTTGGTGTTCTCCCCTACTACATCCGTGACAAATGGCCTGGATAAGTAAAAGTGTTTTAAAGTTATCACCACATAATGTGACACGTCAGATTTGCAAAAAATGGCCTGGTCCTTAAGGTGAAATATGGCAGTGTCCTTAACCCTCCTCTTATGTTAGCTTTCTGTTACTGTCCATGATGTTAACGGGTCGGTTTTGACCCGTGTCTTAAATCAGCCATAAAATACCCTCTGAACAATTATTTATCATCTAATTTGTTTCTTACCTCTTGGTTACCTTGTTAGGCTTCTTTATCCTTGAAAAGATTGGTTTTAATATTTTTGGTGTGACCCCTTAGACCTTTCTTTTGATAGCATACCTCTCATTTTCAAATTCAAAAAATTGTAAAATAAACCTCAATAGAATATTTACTTTATTTAGAGAAGCAGACAAGCAGGCAAAGAGATAGTCCCCTCCCTAACTACAGCTCACAGGGTTGAGAGGTGATTGGCTGTCAGTGTTACTAAGCAGAGAGAGTGTTTATGATTTCAGTTTTGGCACTTATTAGTGTCCTATAATCCTATATTATAACTGGGTCAGAATTGACCCTAACACCATAAACGTCTTAATTTTCACCACAGTATTTTATAATTTAGTGAAAAGGATTCTTTTTCTATTACATTGTTTAAATAGAGGTTCCTGACAAAGTAAAAAAATCTTTATGCAATAAACAAATTTATGTGATACTTATAGACATTCAAAACCTGAAAACGGGTCGGTTCTGACCCTAACACAAGAGGTTAAAGGTGTCTAAAAACACTTTTTTTTTAAAGATCAAATGGTAACAGCCTATATGTAAATATTATGTATTTTTTGTCCAAAAAAAGTCATTCCATGTATTCTTTGTGTCCTAACTCTTAACTTCCTGCTTTGTGTGGACTTTTAGTACTGCAAACAGGCTCTCTTGACATTCTCACTCAGACCATTCACTGTGGTCAGAGAGGGAGGGGGGGTATGATTAACTCTTTTACAGTGCAAAAATAGGTCAGGAGCATCTTTGGAATATGCAGAAATAATGAGGCTATACCTTGCAAATCAAAGGGTTTGATGTTAATATCATTATGCTAGATACCACAGAACGCTTGCAGAGGTCTTGCGAAGACCATGCCATGACAGGTCAGAGTTCTTTTGGATGCCCAACAAGAGGGACATTCACAACATAAGGCAGATTTTATGTTTAGGCTGTTATGTGTATATATACTGTAGCCTATAAATTGACTAAAAATAGTTTGTGAATGCAGGTCATGGAGCACTGTTTATTGAATTGCTTCTGTTTTGTGCTTCCTGCATTCCCTGACATTTTTTGCAAAGTGATGTGTTCATTTTACTTCATTACACAATTTATTCCATGTTAAGTGATATATTTGGTAACAATTATCCAAAAACACAGGTGTTCAATTTGAACATGTGTAAGCCATTTGCGTGAATGTACGTTTCTAGTTGTTGAAGCAAATTATTTGCTACTGTCTTTGTGAATAAATGTTAGGTATAATACTTGACAGTGAAATATCTTGAAATGACACTTTCTACATTTATGTCAGAGCCTGTAGATTAGATGAAGTACACTCGGGGCAATGTTTCTTTAAACCAAATTAAGAATTGTTCTTCTTAGAAAGAAATTAGCAGTATAGTCCCTTTGATTTGTGTATTTAAACTGGAAGAAGGCCTATTGGTATAAAATTCCAAATTATGGGTTGATGCTTGTAGAGGGAAATAGTACATGAGTGCAGCACAGCCCTTTAAATACTGGAATATTTCCTTATTCTTATTTCTTGTTTCACAGAAAACCAATATACCTTTAGGGCCTACTAAGCCAAAGCTTATTAAAGAAACCCAAAAATAATTAAAGTTATGTAAGTGAAGAGTAGTCAGAAGAAAGAAAGTTTAGTATTTGCTTCTATATATGATAGACAGTTTCTAAGTGCTACAATATCTTGAAACGCACCTCCAAATATGAGTCTCTAATAGAGATGAGCGAAGTTATCAGAAATTCGATTTGGCTGCTTTGTCAAAATTCACAAAGAAATTTGATTTGTTCCGAATTATTTCACCATGAATCACATTCCATTGTATGTTCCGGGTGCAATAAAGGGGAATGGCTATCGCGCCGCCTCCTGTTATTGAATCCCTCAGATGCCGCATTTAACTCTGATCATGGGATCTCACAGTAACATTAAGGCCTTTCAAGGGTTAATCAGGGGTTAAAAACAAAAAAATACATACTCACCTCATCCATTTGCTCATGGAGAGGCCATCGTGGCCATCTTGATTGAAGAAATTACACCATCTTGCACACACTGATGTGATGATTGTTTTTTAAAGCCATTTCAGGAAAACGTATTCATTAGCACGAAAAGTGTGGAATTTCGGCTTTGTTACAAATCAAATTTTCCCTAAAATTTGGATTAAAGTCCACTTCGGATACTTCAATTCGCTGTACATTAGTCTCTAATATGGGTTGTGCCAAGTTTAGAAGTTATACCCAATCCACAGGATACGACATAACTAACAGATCATTGTAGGTCTGACCACTGGGACCCCTACGATCATGAAAAGAGGGGTCCCATTTCCCTCATCTGATGGAGTGGCAGGTCGGGCATGCAATTTTGTTCCCCATTCATACTCCATGTGACCACCGAAAATAGGCGAGTACAGCACATGGCTATTTCCGGTGATCCTATAGACAGTGAATGGAGCAGCAGGGAACATGCCCAACCTGCCAGTCCATCAGATTGGGGGAATAGGACCCCAGTTTTTAGAATTTTTGGGCTCCCAATGGTCAGACCCCAAGCGATCTGTTAGTTATACCCTATCCACATGATAGGGGATAACTTCTAAACTTGGCAAAACCCCTTTAAGGATTTAACTCTGTTTGCATACTATAAAATCCTCTCATTAAATAACACAATGATAACAGCAGATGCAATTTAAAAAACAACAAAAAAAAAAAGATAAGAAAATCTATGCTTTAAGCTGCCAGCTATATACAGTCAGGTCCATAAATATTGGGACATGGACACAATTCTAACATTTTTGGCTCTATACACCACCACAATGGATTTGAAATGAAACAAACAAGATGTGCTTTAACTGCAGACTGTCAGCTTTAATTTGAGGTTATTTACATCCAAATCAGGTGAACGGTGTATGAATTACAACAGTTTGCATATGTGCCTCCCACTTGTTAAGGGACCAAAAGTAATGGGACATAGTAATAATCATAAATCAAACTTTCCTTTTTTATTATTTGGTTGCAAATCCTTTGCAGTCAATTACAGCCTTAAGTCTGGACATCATCAAATGCTGGGTTTTATCCCTGGTGATGCTCTGCCAGGCCTCTACTGCAACTGTCTTCAGTTCCTGCTTGTTCTTGGGGAATTTTCCCTTCAGTTTTGTCTTCAGCAAGTGAAATGCATGCTCAATCGGATTCAGGTCAGGTGATTGACTTGGCCATTGCATAACATTCCACTTTTTTCCCTTAAAAAACTCTTTGGTTGCTTTTGCAGTATGCTTTGGGTCATTTTCCATCTGCACTGTGAAGCCCCGTCCAATGAGTTCTGAAGCATTTGGCTGAATATGAGCAGATAATATTGCCCGAAACACTTCAGAATTCATCCTGCTGCTTTTGTCAGCAGTCACATGATCAATAAATACAAGAGAACCAGTTCCATTAGCAGCCATACATGCCCACGCCATGACACTACCACCACCATGCTTCACTGATGAGGTGGTATGCTTAGGATCATGAGCAGTTCCTTTCCTTCTCCATACTCTTCTCTTCCCATCACTCTGGTACAAGTTGATCTTGGTCTCATCTGTCCATAGGATGTTGTTCCAGAACTGTGTAGGCTTTTTTAGATGTCGTTTGGCAAACTCTAATCTGGCCTTCCTGTTTTTGAGGCTCACCAATGGTTTATATCTTGTGGTGAACCCTCTGTATTCACTCTGGTGAAGTCTTCTCTTGATTGTTGACTTTGACACACTGTCACGGAACCATGAACCAGACGTACAACAAGAGATAAGAGAAAATAAGAAGGCTTTATTGAAAATAAAGCTGTAAAGCAAAAGTCCAAACGGATGGTGAAACCGAGCAGAGTCTTTGCGAAGCCAGAGGTCAGGAACCAGAGGGGTAGTCAGACGAAGCCAGGATCAGGAACCAGCAGGGTAGTCAGACGAAGCCAGGATCAGGAACCAGCAGGGTAGTCAGACGAAGCCAGGATCAGGAACCAGCAGCAGCAGCAGTCTTAGAAGCATGTGAACACAAGAGGACCAAGCAAGGAACTGAAGCCACAGACCTCCTATATATATGAGCTAGGCATCCAGCTCCTCCCAGTGGGAAGGAGGAGCCGCAGGGTGGAAGGCTACAAGAAACCCAGAAACCAAGATGGCCGCCAGCACATGTCAAACGAAGGAGAACAGCAAGAAGGTAAGACCATGACACACACATATGTCTATCTCCTGGAGAGTGTTCTTGATCTGGTTAACTGTTGTGAAGGGTGTTTTCTTCACCAGGGAAAGAATTCTTCGGTCATCCACCACTGTTGTTTTCTGTGGTCTTCCGGGTCTTTTGGTGTTGCTGAGCTCACTGGTGCATTCCTTCTTTTTAGGAATGTTCCAAACAGTTGTTTTGGCCATGCCTAATGTTTTTGCTATCTCTCTGATGGGTTTGTTTTGTTTTTTCAGCCTAATGATGGCTTGCTTCACTGATAGTGACAGCCCTTTGGATCTCATCTTGAGAGTTGACAGCAACAGATTCCAAATGCAAATAGCACACTTGAAATGAACTCTGGACCTTTTATCTGCTCATTGTATTTGGGAAAATGAGTGAATAACACACACCCGGCCATGGAACAGCTGAGAAGCCAATTGTCCCATTACTTTTGGTCCCTTAACCGTTCACCTGATTTGGATGTAAATACCATCAAAGTAAAGCTGACAGTCTGCAGTTACAGCACATCTTGTTCGTTTCATTACAAATACATTGTGGCAGTGTATAGAGCCAAAAATGTTAGAATTGTGTCGATGTCCCAATATTTATGGACCTGACTGTAGATCTTCTAAAAGACGTGAGATTGTTAGCCATGCAAAGAATAGTATATTCCCTATACAAAAGAGCTTCCACCGTGTGATAGATATCACACACATATGCAGTAAGATCGCATTCCATGTACTCAATAACTTGAGTTCATCAGAGCAGGAACTGCTCTTACAGAGGGGCTCTCCATTCCAGCCCAGTTGAGTTAAATTGCATATAGGAAAACCCCATCAAATCTGAAGATCTGTAAAGAGTTACCCACTAGGTTAGTAATGGATACACTGAGTAGAAAACAATTCTCTAAATTGTAGAGTTGATTAATGAGATTGATAAATTTTATTAGAGCACCTACGATATACCCTAATCTAAAAGAGTCTGCCTCCATAACAGATACTTTTTAAGCTCACAGAACATTTATAGAACCATGGAATAGTGCTTCCAGCTCCATTACCATTTTGTAAACCCTATTGTGTAAACTGCTCAATTTGTACCTTCAGTTCAAGAAAGATGAATGGCCTTTAGAAGACGTATCTCAAATACTCAGTAATTCCACAAAGCAGATTAATCTTTTGGTTAAACTGCTTTCACTAATCACTACCCCTGTTCTCTCTTCTTTCCTGTGCATGATAATAGTTATCACCACTGCTAAACACCAGCTAGCAGTGAATTATTACTGATTATCTGTAGTATATACTAGTAACACTGAGATTCCCCTATCCATTTATTAGAATTGACATTGAAATTGACATGTGGATCCTGAATGCGCCATTTAAAGCTTTGCAGTTACTATCTATATTATAATATGGCATGTGGTATAAAATAACCTTATTAATGGCAGCATATTTTGCATGTTTGTAAACTAAAATGTGCTGACTTTTGTCTTGAAACATAAATTGCAACTCTAAACGTATCACTTTCTACAGTATGTGAGATATAACAACTTGTCAGAACATATGCACTGAATACTTAGCACCATCACACTGTATGGTTGGGAGAATAGCAGCCAACATATTTTTTGAGTTGCAATGTGCTGCTGTTCTTTTTAATGTTAGCCTTTCTATACACACTGCTTGGGGATACATCTTTCACTAAGGAAATGGAAGATCAAATGGCAAACAATAATACATTTTGAATGCAAGTGCTTAAGTTATTTGATCCTTACTTGAACTCTAAACAATTTCTAGCTGTGAAGAAAAGTTAAATCATAAGGAAAGTTAAATGAAAAACAACCAGTGAGGAGGTCTTCCACAAAGTGCTCTAACTTGTTGATATTTATACACTGTTGAACTGGTACAGATGTGTTAAAATATTTGCTCTGTGGTGTTTTTTTTTTTTAAACTAATAAAGGAAAAGTTTGCTAAACAAAATAGACAAACAGAAATCTAGAATGAAATTATAAATTTTTTCCAGTTATTCCAATTACATTTGTCAACATTGAAATTGCACCACCAAGAAGGACAAGGTTATGCAAATCAATAAAGTAGCAGGTGTCAGTATGATCTGCAGATGATCAAATTTTCAAGCAACTGGCTCCAATCTTGGCACATGGGAGGGGTATAGTGTTATTGCTGTTTGAATGGATGAAAAGAAATTAAAGGGAAGGTGGGGAGGGTTTGTTATGTGTCTAACCCTCTCGCCTATAAATAGCATGCCCCTATGTGGGTGTTACACAAAGCGAATAGGCGACAAAGCGAATAGGTGAAACCTGGGTCGGGCGGATCCATGAGTGTGAATGTTTGTTCAAAGCTTTTTTATTCATCTCCTTTGTGAGTATACTAAAACTTTTAAAGACTATTTTTCTGATGGAGCTTCACTATGTGCGCAAAATTCTAACCCCTGCAGAAGGATCGTTCGTGATAGGGCTATCCATGATGGTACTCGGATGTTTGGTTGCATGAGAAGAGCCTGATATTTCCTGACTTCACTTGTTAGTCATTATCTACATTTGGCAGCGCGATCACCTACATGAAATAAATAGTGTTGGGCGAGCATGCTCTGCCGAACACAAATTTTACTCGAGCATCGCAATGTTCAGCAATGGGCCACAAGTGCAGGATTTTCTCCTCTGTATATATATGCACAACTGCATATAGGTTTGAACACTTCCTGTCTGTTTAACACCACGCTATTCTTGTTAGTTTGCCTGTATATGGAGGTGTATAAACTCCAATTTAAATGTGCCTGTTTTCTATCAACAGGCTACATTTAGGTGCACCTGTGAAGCCTGGGCCATACCAGCCAGTCTTGAGTGGGAATGGCAGACTCCTCCCTCCTCCCATTGCCAGCATGGTAGATGCTGGAGTTAACTGGTGAGTTGTCTGTGAGTCGGTCCTCACACTCCTGTAATTCGCCCACTGGCCCCTGGTATTGCCCATCTGGTTCAGGTAGGTGAGTGTTAGAGCCCGAGCTACTTGAGAAACCTTGGTGCGGTGCTCGGGCTCAGACATGTCCTCCTGGTAGGACATGTTTGCTAATCTTTCATTTTTAACATCAGTTTGAGGGCTTCGGAAGATCGCAGAGTGCACCTGTCCTGGTTGTTATTAGATTGTTATATTGGTTATCACTTCCACATAATTGCTATTTTGTGTAGGATGTCTATTGTCGTACTTGTGGTCCGCTGCGGGCATCCTCCACTGTATGCATTTTTGCAGGGGATTGCCTTTAGCAACGGGCCGCAAATGCAGGATTTTCTCCCCTGTATATATATGCACAACTGCATATGGGTTTGAGTTTGTTTGTTAATCTCTCAATTTTTACATCAGTTTAAGGGGCTTAGGAAGATCTGCACCTGTGCACCTGTCCTTGTTGTTATTAGATTGTTATTGTGACGGTATCACTATATCTCACCGCCTTGTAATTCCTTAATTCCAAATAGTTGAAGAATCCCCCATTCGCCAAATGAGAAATCACGGGTAGCGCTGAATAATTCCACATATGAGCCAAAGCTGAATACTAGAACAGACTTTACTGGAAGCAACACCGCATTCAAAAATACAATTTCTTTTTATCCCCTGCTCCCATGCAAGGGAGACACCCACAATAAACATACATTAACCCATAACACAAAGGTTACAACCCACATAACATCCTCCCCTCTGCCTGTGGTATAATTATGGTACACAACGATTAACATAATTATCACAGGCAGGACAATACACAATGTCTTCTGTCCTGGAGACAACCGAGGTGTAATTCAATTATCTCTCAGGACAAAGGGGAATCGCCAATACACATGGGAAGACAATAGGACAGACATCACTACTCCACTATACAATGTCTCATGCTTTACAATACACATAGACATGTAACACATCCCAAAATGGAACAAATTAGACCAGGGGTTCAAAAGTTAGTAAAAGTCTTTTAAGTAGGGAGAGGAAAACATGCGGACAACCATAAAAGGGCATCCTTCGCAATGCCCCCCCCCTTTTTTCTCCCTGCTGTGGCAGACACGGTTAGACCTTTCCTGGTTTAGTAGGGGCTGGCGGTGCTTCAGGCTTAGTCAGATAGTAAGTCAGTTTGCCTTGACAGCCCGTCTGCGTTGCCGTTTTGCTTGCCAGGGCGGTAATGGATGGTGAAATCATAGGGTTGGAGGGCAATGCTCCACAGTAATAAACGAGCATTGTCTCCAGAGACCCGGTTGAGCCAGACCAAAAGGTTGTGGTCAGTCATGAGAGTTAAGGCACGGCCATACAGATGGGGGGTGAGTTTTTTGAGGGCCCACACCAGCGCCAGGCACTCTTTCTCAATGGCCGCATAACTGACTTCTCTTGCCAACAATTTCCGACTTAATACTGCCCCCAGTCCAAACCTTGAGGCATCTGTGTGAACCATAAACCTTTTGTTAGGATCTGGGGCAGCCAACACAGGAGCATTAATTAGAGCATTTTTCAAAGCTTGGAAAGCCACCTCACACTTCGGGGACCACAGGACTTGTCGGGGTAATTTCTTTTTTGTGAGGTCAGTCAGGGGTTTGGCTAGGGTGCTGTAGTCGGGTACAAAACGTCGGTAGTAGCCGGCTGTCCCCAGGAAGGCCATGACTTGTGTCTTGGTACGGGGAGTGGGCCAATTAGCAATGGCCCAAGTATTGTACCTCCGCCATACCGAAGTGACACTTGTCTGGCTTCAAGGTTAGACCGGCCCCCCTAATCCTATCCAATACTTCCCCTACATGTTCTAAGTGTGCCTCCCAGGTATCGCTATGGATGGTGATATCATCCAGGTAGGCATATGCATAATCCTGTAGACCCTCTAATAGGCGGTCCACCATCCGCTGAAATGTGGCCGGGGCGTTCTTCATCCCGAACGGCATAACCCGGAATTGGTATAAGCCGAATGGGGTGATGAAAGCTGATTTGGGGATTGCATCCTCCGCGAGAGGAATCTGCCAGTACCCTTTACATAGATCGATCGTGGTCAGATACCTCCCTGTGGATATGCGGTCCAGTAAATCGTTCATCTGAGGCATGGGATAAGCGTCTGTGACCGTCTTGTCATTGAGTCGCCTGTAGTCTACACAGAAGCGGGTTGTACCATCCCGCTTCGGTACTAGAACTACAGGGGAGGCCCAAGGAATTTCTGAGTGCTCTATTACCCATAGCCAGAGCATTTCTTCTATTTCCTTCCGCATCCCATCTCTGACAGCTTCAGGGATGCGGTAAGGGGGTTGCCTTAGTGGCGTCTGCCCTGGAGTTTCAACTTTGTGGACAGTCAGTGGGGTGTACCCGGGTTCTTGGGAGAATGTGGCCCTTTTGGACTCGAGTAAGCGGACTGCCTGAGCTTTCTCCTGGGGTGCTAGTTGTTCCCTTAACCGGACTAACTCTATCGTTCTTGTTTTTTGTGTACCCCCTAACATGTCGGGTAATGGTAGTGCCTCTGTGTCCTCGCCGGCAGGGGCGCAGATGGCAGTTACCTCTTCCGTTCTTTCCTGATATGCTTTGAGCATGTTGATGTCAAACGTTCGTTTCACATCCTCCTTCTCACAGCTAGCTACAGTATAGGTTGTATCACATACCTGTCCTATAACCTTATAAGGTCCCTGCCAGGCAGCCTGAAGCTTGTCGGTACAGACGGGTCTCAGTACCATCACCTTCTGTCCTACTTGAAAGCTTTGGTACCTGGCATTCCTGTCATACCATACTTTTTGGCGCTGCTGGGCCACCCGGAGGTTGTTCTGGACAGCCTGAGTTAACTCCTCCATGCGGTCCCTCAGCTCCAACACATAGGGTACGATCGGGGTCCCTTCTATTTCTGTGTGACCTTCCCAGTGAATGCTTAATGAGATCTAGTGGCCCCTCACCCGCTGTCACGGCTGTATGTGAGCAACAATAGTATACACAGTAAAAGAGCTACTGACCGGACCCAAACTAGGGAGGATAAAGGGTGACCCCTGTCAGACCCTCAAAGCTCTCCCTATGCTGCTAAAGCACATGCCCGGATCCAAATGGCGGAACGAGGCATGCCCACGTGCCTAAGACTGATGACCACTGCAACCCCTACAATAGTGGAAGGGGCACGGTATAGTATATGGAGGGAACCGTGGCCACCTCAGATCCAGTCAGAAAATAATCAGGTACACAACAATGTCTGTACACTTAGCTGAAGGTGTTGCAGCCGCAGAGAAGACGGATCCAAGGACAGCTGGCAATATCCGGAGTGCTTGCTGCAGCAAAACACAGGTCCAGTGAACTGATAGCTACAAGTGAAGATACTAAAGCAAGAGCTACAACTGAAATGAAAACTATAATCCACGCCCTACAATAGGAGGAGGGGTGATATAAAGAGAGGGAAATCAATGCATGATGAACAGCTGGGAGGAAGGAAACCAAAAGTAAACAGAGCAGTGAGAAATCCTCCCAGCTCTAGTAGTGACATCATCACAGGGGTGGAGAAACAGAGCTGTGAGAACGTCCCAAAGCTCTGGTAGTGACAGTACCCCCCCCTCTACGGGTGGACTCCGGACACCCAGGACCCACCTTCTCAGGATGAGCCCTATGAAATGCCCTGATGAGGCGAGTGGCTTTAATGTCCGACACCGGAACCCACATCCTCTCCTCAGGACCATAACCCTTCCAATGAACGAGGTACTGAAGAGAACCGCGGACAATGCGAGAGTCCACAATTCTGGAAACCTCAAACTCCAGATTGCCATCAACCAAAATCGGAGGAGGAGGCAAAGAGGAGGGTACCGTGGGCTGGACATATGGTTTTAAGAGAGATCTGTGAAATACATTATGTATCTTCCAAACCCGTGGAAGATCAAGACGGAAGGCAACAGGATTGATGACTGACAAGATTTTATAAGGCCCAATAAACTTGGGACCCAATTTCCAGGAGGGAACCATCAGTTTAATATTTCTTGTAGACAACCACACCAGATCACCCACATTCAGGTCCGGACCAGGCACACGTCTCTTATCAGCCACACGCCTATACCTCTCACTCATCTTTTTAAGATTACTCTGAATCTTTTGCCAAATCCTAGACAAAGACGAGGGAAATCTCTCCTCCTCAGGTAAACCAGAAAGAGCCCCTCCCGAGAATGTCCCAAACTGCGGATGGAACCCATATGCACCAAAGAATGGTGACTTATCAGAAGATTCCTGACGACGGTTGTTCAGAGCAAACTCAGCAAGAGGGAGAAATGAACACCAATCCTCCTGGTTCTCTGCCACAAAACAGGGCAAATATGTCTCCAGATTCTGATTGAGGCGCTCAGTCTGACCTTTCGACCGCGGGTGAAAAGCAGAAGAGAAGGACAGCCGAACCCGCAGGCGAGAACAGAAAGCCATCCAGAACCTGGACTCAAACTGCGTGCCTCTATCGGAAACAATATCAGAGGGAATGCCGTGCAATTTAACAATATGGTCGACAAAAGCTTGCGCCAACGTTTTAGCATTGGGTAAACCAGGGAAAGGTACGAAATGAGCCATCTTGCTAAAACGGTCCACCACCACCAGGATCACCGACTTCCCCGAGGAACGAGGAAGATCCGTGATAAAGTCCATGGACAGGTGTGTCCAAGGACGGGAAGGTATGGGTAACGGGAGAAGGGAACCTGAAGTCCGTGAACGAGGGACCTAAGCGCGAGCGCACGTCTCACAAGCAGCCACAAAACCCTCCACCGACTTACGAAGAGCCGGCCACCAAAATCTCCGAGCAATGAGATCTACCGTGGCTCTACTCCCGGGGTGACCAGCAAGAACCGTATCATGATGCTCCCTAAAGAGTTTGTGACGTAGCTCAGGAGGCACGAACAACTTCCCAGAAGGACAACGGGCAGGTGCCTCAGTCTGGGCAGCCTGGACCTCGGCCTCCAAATCGGAATATAGAGCAGAAACAACTACCCCCTCCGCCAAAATGGGACCCGGGTCCTCGGAGTTTCCTCCTCCCGGAAAACAGCGAGAGAGAGCATCAGCCTTCACATTTTTTATCCCAGGTCGGAATGTAACAACAAAATTGAATCTGGAGAAGAACAGAGACCATCTGGCCTGTCTCGGATTCATACGCCTGGCCGACTCCAAGTATGCCAGATTCTTATGGTCGGTAAAAACGGTGATAGGGTGCCTGGCCCCCTCCAACCAATGGCGCCATTCCTCGAAAGCCAACTTGATGGCCAACAACTCCCTATCTCCCACATCATAGTTTCTCTCTGCCGGGGAGAGTTTTTTAGAGAAAAAGGCACAGGGTCGCCATTTGGCAGGAGAAGGGCCCTGGGACAAAACCGCACCCACACCCACCTCGGAAGCATCCACCTCAACAATAAAAGGTAAGGAAACATCGGGATGCACCAAGACGGGAGCAGACGCAAAACTCTCTTTAATCTTAGAAAAGGCTGCAAGCGCCTCCTCCGACCAAGAGGAAAAATCCGCCCCCTTTTTTGTCATGTCAGTAAGGGGTTTGACAACAGAGGAATAATTCAAAATGAACTTTCTGTAATAGTTCGCAAAACCCAGAAAGCGCATCAATGCCTTCTGATTCTCAGGAAGCTCCCACTCAAGTACAGCACGGACCTTCTCCGGATCCATGCGAAAACCAGAAGCAGAGAGGAGAAAACCCAGAAATTGAATCTCCGATACCATAAAAAGACATTTCTCCAGCTTGGCGTACAATTTATTTTCCCGCAGAATTTGCAGAACCTGAAAAAGATGATCCTGATGGGTCTGAACATCAGGGGAAAAAATCTAAATATCATCAAGATACACCAATACAAATTTCCCCATTAAATGGTAGAAAATACTAATAACAAAATGCTGAAAGACGGCCGGAGCATTCATCAGGCCGAAAGGCATAACGAGATTCTCGAAATGCCCGTTAGGGGTATTAAAGGCTGTTTTCCATTCATCCCCCTCTCTGACCCTGACCAGGTTGTACGCGCCTCTCAAATCCAATTTGGAAAACACCTTGGCCCCAACAATTTGGTTGAAGAGGTCCGGGATCAGAGGAAGGGGATAGGGATCGCGAATCGTGATACGGTTCAGCTCCCTAAAATCTAGGCAAGGTCTCAGAGAGCCATCTTTTTTTTTAACAAAGAAAAAAACCCGCGGCCACAGGTGACTTTGAGGGACGAATATGCCCCTTCTCGAGACTCTCGGAGATATAAGTTCGCATTGCGATTCTTTCCGGTTGTGAGAGATTGTAGAGGCGTGCTTTTGGCAGCTTGGCGCCGGGAATGAGGTTAATGGGACAGTCAAACTCCCGGTGAGGAGGTAGCCCCTGAACACCGCTCTCGGAAAACACGTCCGAGAAATCAGAGAGAAATGATGGCACAGTTTTAGTAGACACCTCTGCAAAAGTCGCTGGGAGACAATTCTCTCTACAAAAGTCACTCCACTCATTTATTTGCCTTCCTTGCCAATCAATAGTGGGGTTATGTCTAGTGAGCCAGGGTAACCCCAAAACTAGAGGAGAAGGCAATCCGTTAAGGACAAAACAAGATATATCCTCCACATGAGTGTCACCTACAGCTAGCCGGATATTGTGAACAATGCCCTTCAGAGATCTCTGTGAGAGTGGAGCAGAGTCAATAGCAAAAACAGGTATATCCTTTTCTAATGTGCAAACCTGAAAACCATGCATGGCTACAAATTGAGTGTCAATAAGATTGACGGCCGCTCCATTATCGACAAAAATCTCACAAGAAATGACTTTGCTCTCTAGCGCCACAGGAGAAAACGGGAACTGCAGGTCAGAGGAAAAGCATCAATTCCTACATCAACTTTGCCCAAAGTAGCAGATGAAGCAGAATTTGATGATTTACCTTTTGAGGTTTTTCTCTTATTATCGCTCTTAGTACAGTTCAAGAATCTCCTAGACGGACAAACATTTGCCAAATGACCTATGCCCCCACAACAAAAACACACCATACTCTGAGGACTAAATCCTCTTTTATCAGGGGCAAGTCGACCTAGCTGCATGGGCTCCTCCTCAGAGGGGAGCGAGATAGGATGAGGCCCCTGCACACTGAATGAGTCCGCACCACTGCCCCTAGACTGACAATGGCTGGACAGAGAGGTCTCGTTTCTTTCTCTTAGACGCCTGTCAAGGCGTACCGCCAATGACATGGCAGACTCTAAGGACGTTGGTCTCTCATGGAAAGCAAACGCATCTTTCAATCTCTCTGAGAGACCATGACAGAACTGACTCCAGAGTGCAGCATCCTTCCAACCCGAATCAGCTGCCCATCTCCGAAATTCAGAACAATAAAGCTCCGCAGACAGTTTGTTCTGGCATAAAACACGTAAGTTAGATTCGGCCAGAGCAACACGATCCGGGTCATCATAAATCTGCCCCAGGGCCACAAAAAATCTTTCCACGGATTGAAGGGAGGGATCCCCTAATGGCAGCGAAAAAGCCCAAGTCTGAGCATTACCCTTGAGCAGGGAGATGACAATCCTCACCCTCTGCTCCTCCTTACCAGAGGAGTGGGGACACAAGCAAAAATGGAGTTTGCATGCCTCTCTGAAGCGAACAAAATTCTCACTGCCCCCGGAGAACGTTTACGGAAGTGAGACCTTTGGCTCGCAACAGACTCCATGAGCCGGAGCAGAGCCCAATGCTTGAAGCTGAGTCATAGATTGACGGAGATCCGCTACTTCCAAAGAAAGACCCTGCATGCGGTCAACCAGGCCAGAAAGCGGATCCATGTCAAAAAAGGACGGTTTTGGTGGATTATAATGTCACGGCTGTATGTGAGCAACAATAGTATACACAGTAAAAGAGCTACTGACCGGACCCAAACTAGGGAGGATAAAGGGTGACCCCTGTCAGACCCTCAAAGCTCTCCCTATGCTGCTAAAGCACATGCCCGGATCCAAATGGCGGAACGAGGCATGCCCACGTGCCTAAGACTGATGACCACTGTAACCCCTACAATAGTGGAAGGGGCACGGCCACCGGTGCCCTACTCAGTATATGGAGGGAACCGTGGCCACCTCAGATCCAGTCAGAAAATAATCAGGTACACAACAATGTCTGTACACTTAGCTGAAGGTGTTGCAGCCGCAGAGAAGACGAATCTAAGGACAGCTGGCAATATCCGGAGTGCTTGCTGCAGCAGAACACAGGTCCAGTGAACTGATAGCTACAAGTGAAGATACTAAAGCAAGAGCTACAACTGAAATGAGAACTATAATCCACGCCCTACAATAGGAGGAGGGGTGATATAATGAGAGGGAAATCAAACGCATGAGGAACAGCTGGGAGGAAGGAAACCAAAAGTAAACAGAGCAGTGAGAAATCCTCCCAGCTCTAGTAGTGACATCATCACAGGGGTGGAGAAACAGAGCTGTGAGAACATCCCAAAGCTCTGGTAGTGACACCCGCCTCCCGTATAATAGTTCAAAGGGTGAAAACCCGGTGGATTCCTGCGGCACCTCCCGGTAGGCGAACAGTATGTGCGTCAGGAATCTCCCCCAGTCCCTATAGGCTCCTATGAACGCCCTCAACATCTTTTTCAATGTTCTGTTGAAACACTCACAGAGCCCGATGGTCTGGGGGTGGTACGGGGAGCTGGTTATCGAGTTAACCCCACACAACTTCCATAGTTGTTGGGTGACCTCGGCAGTGAACTGCCGGTCTGATAGAATCTCTTTGGCAAATCCCACTCAAGAGAATATCTTGACCAGGGCATCCGCCACTGTCTTGGCCTGAATATTTGGGAGGGCTACGGCCTCCGGATAACGGGTGGCGTAGTCTACTACGGTAAGTATATAGCACTTACCGGAGTGACTAGGCTTCGCTAGGGGTCCTACAATGTCCACTGCAACCCTCGCAAAGGGCTCCTCTATTATAGGAAGGGGAATCAGTTTAGCCTTCGGGTGATCCCCTCTCTTACCTACCCGTTGGCATACTTCACAGGTTTGACTGTACGCCCGGACGTCGTCGGATACCCCAGGCCAAAAGAAGTTCTGGGTTATCCGGTGTAACGTCTTGCATCTTCCTAGATGTCCAGCTAACGGGACATCATGCGCTACTCGCAATAGCTCTTGTTGGTATTTTCCCGGTATTACCAGCAGTGGCGTTGCAAGGGGGGTGCGGACCGCACCGGGTGACACCATTGATGGGGTGACACCAGCAGGGCCGGCATTTACGAGTCATTTGTATTGCCAACCTCAGGAGAGGGAAAGATGTGTCTGGGATTCGAACCCATGACCTTCTGTCCATATATGGAGTCAGTGCTTGTGTATTCTAATTTAGCCTGTATTTCAGAAAAGTTTCTGCTGGTACACGAACCTACGACCTTCTGTATCAGAGGCAAAGCACTTACCCACAGAGCCATAAGATCTGCCTTGCTACTGACTGAAAAAATATGAGACTTCTACTGTTATAGCTGGCTAAGTGTACATCTATACACATGACAGCTGCCCCAACACACCCAGCACTGCTCTATCTCTATATGACAGCTGTCCCAGCACACTCAGCTCTGCTATATCTCTATATATGATAGCTGCCCCAGCACACCCAGCTCTGCTACATCTAATACACATGACAGCTGCACCAGCACACTCAGCTCTACTATATCTCTATATATGACAGCTGCCCCAGCAAACCCAGCGTTTTTTTTTTTAATACCCGACTGTTACTGCCATGGGGGGAGCGGGAGGCACTTGATACTGGCACATGGGGGAGGGGGGTTGGCACCTGATACTGGCACATGGGGGGGGCGGGAGATGGCACTATGATACTGGGACATGGGGGGAAGAGAGAGGCACTTGATACTAGCACATGGGGGGGGGGTTTGGCACTATGATACTGGCACATAGGGGGTGGGAAGGAGAGAGGCACTTGATACTGGCATATTGGGGGGTAGAAATGGCACTATGATACTGGCACATGTACTGGCACATGGGGGGAAGGAGAGAGGCACTTCATACTGGCACATGGGGAGGGAGGAGAGAGGCACTTGATACTGGCACTTTTTTGGGGGGTGGGAGATGGCACTATGATACTGGGACATGGGGGTGGAGGAGAGAGGCACTTGATACTGGCACGTGGGGGGGTTGGCACTATGATACTGGCACATGGGGGGGGAGAGAGGCACTATGATACTAGGACATGGGGGGAGAGAGGCACTTGATACTGGCACTTTTTTGGGGGGGGAGATGGCACTATGATACTGGGACATGGGGGGGAAGAGAGAGGCACTTGATACTGGCACATGGGGGGGTTTTGCACTATGATACTGGCACATGGGGGTGGGAAGGAGAGAGGCACTTGATACTGGCACATTGGGGGGGTAGAGGGCACTATGATACTGGGACATGTGGGGGGAGGAGAGAGGCACTTGATACTGGCACATGGGGGGGTTTGGCATTATGATACTGGCACATGGGGGGTGAGAAGGAGAGAGGCACTTGATACTGGCACATTGGGGGGTAGATGGCACTATGATACTGGGACATGTGGGGGGGGGGAGAGAGGCACTTGATACTGGCACATGATGGGGGGGCATCTATGGGGACACTTACTGGCACATTATTGGGGGGGCATCATGGGGGACACTAGGCCGGCAGCCTATCAGAGGCCGGACACTGAGGGCATCTACTGGGGCACATATACACATATAGCCTACACTGTGCCCCACAATATACAGTATACCTCTACACTGTGCCACACAATATACAGTATATCGCTACACTGTGCCACACAATATACAGTATACCTCTACACTGTGCCACACAATATACAGTATACCTCTACACTGTGCCCCACAATATACAGTATACCTCTACACTGTGCCCCACAATATACAGTATACCAATATACTGTGCCACACAATATACAGTATACCTCTACACTGTGCCACACAATATACAGTATACCTCTACACTGTGCCACACAATATACAGTATACCTCTACACTGTGCCACACAATATACAGTATACCTCTACACTGTGCCACACAATATACAGTATATCGCTACACTGTGCCCCACAATATACAGTATACCTCTACACTGTGTAGTCTGTGCTATAAGCACCATTGTTTTGTGGCAGCGGACAGAAAATAATCTGGAAGTGCCCTTCCCGAGACCAGGCTCTGACTGCTAGGGGGGGTCTGCTGAGCTAACGGATGCCCCCTATGGCAGTAGCACCACCATATCCCCCATATATGGCAAAAAAAAAAAAATTGCTTCGGGGAGGGGGGGGGGGGGGGGGGGAATGACACCATTTTCTACCGCACCGGGTGACACCAGCCCTAGCAACGCCAATGATTACCAGCTGGCGCTTTTGCTGGGGCCCGGGTACATTGACCAGAGTCTCAGTAAAACAATACAAGCGACCTTCCTCCCATACTAGCTGCTCCTTTTCTAACCCCCGGTGCCCTCTCTTAGCTTTTTCCTCTGGAGTATCCCAGGGAAGCGGGGCTACAGTCAAGGGTATAGTCAGTTGGCTTACCTGGGTCTCGGTTGGTTGTGGGTGGCTCTCGGCAGCACGACTTTGGGCTTGGGTTGTCACGGCTTGTACTTCTTGCGGAGAAGTGGCTGCAAAAGTGGACGTCAAAGGGCCAATATCATTGCCCAACACTACCTCGGCGGGCAACTCTTTCATTACCCCAACCTGTACGTTCCCCGCTCCGACACCCCAGTCCAGATGTACCTGAGCGGTAGGAATCCAGTACACTGCCCCCCGCCACTCGCACAGCAATCGACGGTCTCTCTTTGTTGTCAATGAGGTGCCTTTGTACCAGGGCTATGGTAGCGCCACTGTCTCGCAGTCCTCGGGCAGTTTTCCCATTAATCATCACCAGCTGACAATGATGTTTGCTGTTGTCAGTGATGGTGGATTTAACACTAAGGGCTTCATACAAGTTACCCAGGGGTTCTTCCCGGCTTAATTCTTTGGCATCCCACACAGAGGGTACTTGGTAATCCACACAGTGAACTGCCGCCCGGGGTTGAGGGAAACCGGGTCGGGTCCAGCTGGTTCTGGGAGGCTCCAATGGACAGTTGTTCCGAATATGCCCCACTTGTTTACACCGATGACAATTGATGTCGTTGTTGGGTGGCCGGGAATAGCGAGGTGTAGCTGTCACCGGCCTGCTGGATTGTTGGTACCTGGGGGCCGCTGAAGCTGTGGGTACTGTGAAACGTGGAGGTTGGGTTCTTGGAGTAGGTGCTGTAGTTTTCCGAGTATCTGCATACTCGTCTGCCAATTTGGCAGCCTCTGGTAGGGAAAGGGGCTTGCGGTCTCTTACCCACTCTTTCACCTCTGCTTGGATGTGGTCATAGAACTGCACCAGTAGTACCAACTGCAGGACGTTGTAGCTTGGCAGCTGGTGATCCAATGGGTAGCTGATTGTTGCAGGCGACAGGCCCATTCTGCGTAAGAGTCCTTTTCCAACTTACGTAAATCCCTGAATTTTCACCGGTATGCCTCTGGCGTTATTCCCTGGATTTTGTGTGGCTGTCATGGCCCACTCAAATAGAGGCGACCTTGACGTGGTGAGTGGCTTACTACGTTTTGGCCAAAATGTACACCAATGCCTCATCCAGCATGGAGGCAAATTGCTGGATGTAGAGTGCTATCACATTTGTATTTTTCGTTTGTATATGTATTTCGCCATAGTGATGTGCACCACATACAGGTTGTGCTGACCCAATTCCCCACATTTTTTCTTTGCAGTATATATTGGAGGCGTGGCGATCTCCTTGGAGTCATTGCACACCTGACCAGTCAATCTGTCCTGGAGGCTGGTTTTAAAGTCAGTATAAAACTGAGTCTGCTTATATAGAACCTACCAGTAGCCATTTGGCTCCAGGAGAAGTATATGGTGGGCTCAGCGTGCATGTTGGTACTTGCATCCCTGGATCCGATGAAAGCTGTAATGGCACCGGACGGGGTTAAAAGCAGAGTGTGCTTGGCGTGCATGCTGACCTGCATTCCCTGGATTTTGTGTGGCTGTCATGGCCCATGAACAGGTAGGAACTAGTTAGGGACCACTAAAATAGAGGCGACCTTGACGTGGTGAGTGGCTTACTACGTTTTGGCCAAAATGTACACCAATGCCTCATCCAGCATGGAGGCAAATTGCTGGATGTAGAGTGCTATCACATTTGTATTTTTCGTTTGTATATGTATTTCGCCATAGTGATGTGCACCACATACAGGTTGTGCTGACCCAATTCCCCCCTTTTTTACTTTGCAGTATATATTGGAGGCGTGGCGATCTCCTTGGAGTCATTGCACACCTGACCAGTCAATCTGTCCTGGAGGGTGGTTTTAAAGTCAGTATAAAACTGAGTCTGCTTATATAGAACCTACCAGTAGCCATTTGGCTCCAGGAGAAGTATATAGTGCATGTTGGTACTTGCATCCCTGGATCCGATGAAAGCTGTAATGGCACCGGACGGGGTTAAAAGCAGAGTGTGCTTGGCGTGCATGCTGACCTGCATTCCCTGGATTTTGTGTGGCTGTCATGGCCCATGAACAGGTAGGAACTAGTTAGGGACCACTCAAATAGAGGCGACCTTGACGTGGTGAGTGGCTTACTACGTTTTGGCCAAAATGTACACCAATGCCTCATCCAGCATGGAGGCAAATTGCTGGATGTAGAGTGCTATCACATTTGTATTTTTTGTTTGTATATGTATTTCGCCATAGTGATGTGCACCACATACAGGTTGTGCTGACCCAATTCCCCACATTTTTTCTTTGCAGTATATATTGGAGGCGTGGCGATCTCCTTGGAGTCATTGCACACCTGACCAGTCAATCTGTCCTGGAGGCTGGTTTTAAAGTCAGTATAAAACTGAGTCTGCTTATATAGAACCTACCAGTAGCCATTTGGCTCCAGGAGAAGTATATGGTGGGCTCAGCGTGCATGTTGGTACTTGCATCCCTGGATCCGATGAAAGCTGTAATGGCACCGGACGGGGTTAAAAGCAGATTGTGCTTGGCGTGCATGCTGACCTGCATTCCCTGGATTTTGTGTGGCTGTCATGGCCCATGAACAGGTAGGAACTAGTTAGGGACCACTAAAATAGAGGCGACCTTGACGTGGTGAGTGGCTTACTACGTTTTGGCCAAAATGTACACCAATGCCTCATCCAGCATGGAGGCAAATTGCTGGATGTAGAGTGCTATCACATTTGTATTTTTCGTTTGTATATGTATTTCGCCATAGTGATGTGCACCACATACAGGTTGTGCTGACCCAATTCCCCACAGTTTATTAAAACCTACCTCAATTTTCTGAGCTACTGGTGAAGGTGCACCGTGTGTGTGCCATTTCCGCAAGTCATCGACAGCTTCGGTCGCTCTGGCAACGCTGCAGCAACGCTTACAATTGCCAGCTCACCGATTGTCGTGTGACGTAAGCATGCGCTGGAACTCGACATTTCACATGTTGGCCAGGCTTTGTGAGCAACAGAGGACAGTAGTGGAATACCAGCTGCAACATAGTCGCTGCCTTTCCATTCAGCTTCTGCTCTTCACAAGCGACGAGTGGGCATTGATGTCTGACCTCTGTGAGGTTTTACGCAACTTTGAGGAATTAACACAGATGTGAACGGCGATAACGCTATTATCAGCGTAACCATCCCACTTCTGTTTCTACTGAAACGCTCGCTGCTCACAATGAAGGCAGACGCTTTGCATGTGGAAGAGATGGAATTGGGGAAAGACAGACAGACACAGGGTGATAGCCAGACCACCCTCATTTCATCTTCTCAGCGCAAATTGAATGATGAGGAGAAGGAGCATGAGGCCTCCGCTACAGAGGGTAGTACCCATGGAATTCTTATTCCATCTGTTCAGCGTGGATGGGTAGAAGAGGAGGAAGGGGATGAAGAGATTGAGAGTCATCCTCCTGATGAGTACAGCGAAGTCTTCTCTTTTGGGACTCTGGCAAACATGGCTGACTTTATGTTAGGCTGCCTTTCCCGTGACCCTCGCATTGTATGCATTTTTGCCAACACCGATTACTGTTGTTCACCCTTCTCGAACTCCACTACAAAGAGAACTTCTCATCTCTCATTCCTGTGGTGGAGAGGATTAACAAAATGGTGCAATGCCAGAAGGTCCATGTGGAAAAATTGCTCCAAAAATTTCCAGCTGACAATGCTGGCTGCAGAGTTCGTAGTTCCTTTGCCAACCAAAGAGGGGATACGAGGGGAACACATAGCAGTTCCAACAGAGGCAGGCCAACACTTTCCGAAGCTTGGGAAATTTTAATGACACCGAGGGCACCCTCAACCTGATGCGCGGCCTAGTGTCACAAGGAGGGAAAAATTTTGGAATATGGTGAAGGAGTGCGTAGCAGACCATGTCAGCGTCCTCAGTGTTGTGTGCGTTACAACTATTGGGTGTCCAAGCTGGACTTGTGGCATGAGCTGGCACTCTATGCCTTGGAGGTGCTGGCTGCCCCGCCGCCAGTTTTGTCAGAGCGCGTATTTAGTGCTGCTGGCGGCATAATAACTGATAAGCACATTCGCCTGTCAACTGAAAACGCTGACCGGTTGACTCTTAAAAAAATGAACAAGGCCTGGATTGCCCCTGACTTCTCTACTCCACTAGAGGAAAGCGGCTGAACATAAAGGCACTCTAAATGTGGCTTTTATGGTGTATTGAATACACTATATTCCCATGTACCCCTTCAACCACTAAAAAGGGTATATGGTTCAATCTACCTTTTCTCATGCTCGTCCTCCTCCTCCATCATATCAACATGCTTATTAGGCTGCCCTCGCTCCTAATGTTTTAGAGGGTCAACAGCAGGCCCTTGCCAATAATGTTTTTGAGGGTCACCAGCAGGCCCTCGCCCCTAATGTTTTAGAGGGAGACCAGCAGGCCCTCACCCATAATGTTTTAGAGGGTCACCAGCGGGCCCTCGCTCATAATGTTTTTGAGGGTCACCAGCATGCCCTCGCTCATAATGTTTTAGAGGGTCACCAGCAGGCCCTCACCCATTATGGTTTTGAAGGTCACCAGCAGGCCCTCACCCATAATGTTTTAGAGGGTCACCAGCAGGCCCTCGCCCATAATGTTTTTGAGGGTCACTAGCAGGCCCTCGCCCATAATGTTTTAGAGGGTCACCAGCATTTCCTTGTTCATAATGTTTTTGAGGGTCACCAGCAGGCCCTCGCCCCTAATGTTTTAGAGGGTCACCAGCAGGCCCTTGTTCATAATGTTTTTAAGGGTCACCAGCAGGCCCTCACCCATAATGTTTTAGATGGTCAGATCAGCAGCAGGCACTCGCCCCTAATGTTTTAGATGGTCAGCTCTGCAGCAGACCCTCACCCCTAATGTTTTAGATGGTCAGCTTAGCAGCAGACCCTCACACCTAATGTTTTAGATGGTCAGATCAGCAGCAAGCCCTCTCCCCAAATGTTTTAGATGGTCAGATCAGCAGCAGGCACTCGCCCCTAATGTTTTAGAGGGTCAGCTCAGCAGCAGGCCCTCGCCCCTAATGTTTTAGTAGGTCAGATCAGCAGCAGGCACTCGCCCCTAATGTTTTAGATGGTCAGATCAGCAGGCCTTTGCTCCAATAGTTTTTGAGGATCACCAGCAGGCCATCAATCATAATTTTTCAAGGGTGTGTAGGATGCCCTTCTTTATGTGTAATAAAGGGTGTATTGTAGTGCTGATTCCTTGTACTACCTGAACAATTGTATCACAATGTGAATGAGGTCCTCCTTTATGTGATATACAGGTTGTATCGGAGTGCCTCTTGCGTTTAATTTTTGGAAGCAGTTGCATTTTATATACAAGTAAAAATACAGGAAAGAATGTTTCCTAATAATTTTTCCTCTAAAATCGATTTTATCTTTGGTTTTGTGCATATTATTGTCAGTCTGTAAAAGTGGCGTACTACTCGAACAACATCATTCCCAGCAGCTACCTGGGAGTCCAAGATGCATTCAGACATGTTTTAATCAATTTCTGACCTTTTCCTGTGAACCAGACACCCTCCCCTCTTCAGAGCAGGGGGTGCCTGGTTTAATGCTGTGGTTCTCCCATTGACTTCCATTGTGCTCTGGTGCTCTGTAGAGCACCCGAGCATCCCAAAGTATTCTACTCGAGCACCAGAGCACCCGAACACTTTGGTGCTTGACCAACACTAGAGGGGCATATAAGCCAAATTAAAAACAATGTTTTTTAACCGCACAAAACCTCTAAAGTCGGATCAAATTGCATAGGATCATTATGCAATGCCATCTGTTCGTCAATAGGCCATTTATCGCCAAACTGAGACGGAAAGAATCCTTGAACTGAGATACCTTGGTTTATGACTCCGATAGAACTCTACGCCCTTAGGCCAAGATGTCAGTACTATACAATGTTGCGTGTCCCAGTGATTGGGAGAATAACGATGAAGTGGAATGACAACAAGAGGTGCACAAAGGAGAACCTCTGCATGGATGGATAGTCTAATTAGAAAAATGGAGTATAGTTATCCATTCTGTACTGCAAGTGAAATTGGGCATCACATCCCAAACCTATGGCAGCAAACAATGTCTAGACAAACCAACAGAAGGTACTGTATTTGCATGACATTGGGCTACAAGCCATACATCCAGATATAGGTGTTCCCATGACCTCACACAACCACAATGGAGGTTGAAATGGAGATATGTCCTTTTTAGTGATGAGTTGTGCATTTGTCTTGGATGCAATAATAGAAGAAGATTGGTTTGAAGAGCACGTGGGCAATGCCATAAAGAGGCCTTCACAAAGGAATTCACACTGGTCCTACACCTGAGATTATAGTGCGAAATAATGTATGGTAGTCGCACCATTATAGTCTTTATTTCAGGTACACTAACAGTTTGGCGTTACATTTATTTGGACGTGGAACCAGTGGTACAGCCATTTCTCCAAAGTGTCCCAGCAGCCATTTTTCAACAGGACAACTCATGCTCCTGTGAGCAGCTTGCATGGCCTAAACGTGCTACCATGGCCTACATCATCTCTGGACTTGTCTCCCATCAAGCATATCTGGGATGTCATTAGTTGGCGATTGCAAAGGGAGCTGAAGTGGAAGAGGATTCCAGTGAACTCCATGCATAGAGAGTTAAGGCAGTGCTGGAAAATAATGGTAGCCACACAAAATATTGACACTTTTGGGCACAATTTGGCCATTTTCCTTTAGGAGTGTACTCACTTTTGTTGCCAGCGGTTTAGACATTAATGGCTGTGTGTTGAGTTATTTTGAGGGCACACAAAATGTACACTGTTATACAAATTGTATGTTGATTACTTTAAATTGTATCAAAGTGTCATATGTTCAGTGTTGTCCCATGTAAAGAAATAATAAAATGTTTACAAAAATGTAAGGGGTGTACTCACTTTTGTGAGATACTGGTATATCTATTTGTTGTCAACATTTTGTTGGTCTAGGCTGAATAGCCTTAGAATCTGTTCTTTGGATGTTGCATGTCTGAGCATCTCTATTGATACCCACTTAACTGAAATTTTTTGATATTTGTTTGTTTATGCTACTTCTATACTTTGAATTTTGGTTTTGTTTATCTTTTAGTGATGATAAGTACTGTACCAGGGATCACTAAGGGGTATCCGGAAAAGGTGGTAACTGTGCTCAGAGTGGCAATCTCTAGTCTGGCTCTCCCTGGACCTATGCAATGGCAATGGCTGGTGAATTGCAGAGCCAGTAACCAGGCCAGTTGAAGTAAATAAATAAATATCTCTAAGGTGCAGAATAGGAGTAGTAGCAGTAGTAGTAGTAGTACATCCCACAGTGACAAGGCACAGTTCCAAAGTAGATCACAATGCAAATTCCTCCCAGTACCAATGTATGGGAAAGAGCAATGATAGGGGTTATAGTACTTACTGAGCAATATTTGCAATAAGGCACCCAGTTAAAGGTGCCTATGGCACAGGTGCAATGGCTGACAAATTACTGAGACAGTAACCAGGCCAATTGGAGTAAATAAATATCTCTAAGGTGCAGACTATGAGTAGTAGTAGTAAATCTCAAAATGACAAGGCACAGTTTCAGAGTAGATCAAAGTGCAAATCCTTCCCCTGTTCCAACGTACTGTATGTACAACAGCAATGATGAGGGTTATAATTAGAGATGAGCAATGTGAGCTTCAGAGGTTACATCCGAAGTTGCTTCATTCATAACTTTGGATTAATACTGTACGGAAATCAGTCTTCGTACAGTATTAGAATGTATGGGCTCCGATGAGTCAAAGTTAGTTAGTTACAGTTATTCGTAAAGTCGTGCGTGACTTAGTTGAATAAGTTTGGTAATTGATTTTTAAAGTGGAAAACCATTTTAAAACTTGAAACTGAACTTGGATTTGGTTCCAACTGGTACCTCGGAACCGAAGCTGAATGGTTTTCCACTTTAAAAATAAATTACCAAAGTTATTCGATGAAGTCACATGCGACTTCGCAAATAACTAGCTTTGGCTCATTGGAGCCCATGCGTACAGTATTAATCTGAAGTTATGAATGAAGCAACTTCAGATGTAACATCCGAAGCTTGTTTCGCTCATCACTAGTTGTAGCACTATATATTATAGTGGCTCACCCTTCTGGTTGTAATGGATCAAGGTGCTCTAACGAATGGCTAACCCACTGCCAAAAAAAATTAATAAATATTGTGCTATTTGGAAGGCACACTCTCATGCAGGAATTGCACTCAGTATATTTGAGATATATAATTCATTTTTTATATAAAATTATTAAAAACCATTAATAAAATAATTAAACTATACACCAATTCTTATGATCTATAATCACCTCTATCTCTCAGTAAAGAGACGCACTTGATATCGTTCTATTAATGTATGTCTTTTGGAATTGTCAGTGATATATGGGACTCCCACACTGTGTGTGTGTTCCCCTAGATCAGTGAGAAATCTCAAATAGGCATATTCAAAAATAGGATAGTTAAGACAGTTCAGATAAACATGATTAAACAAAATATCATGCTTGAACCAAATGACATGATTAAATGGATAATGACCCCCAAAACATAAATAGATAAATCGTCCAACATTTCTTGAAAAATTAATAAAACAAAAACCATGCTCCGATTATTAGTCCATGATATTAGTCTTGTTATTGGAGTTAGTAAAAAGTTAATTGAGTATATTTATTTCATCTGTAAATATATCAAATAATGTTCTTTGTAATTTGGAGGGTATATATGAAGATGCTGTTAAGTATTGGTGATGAGAAGTGATAATGTTCACAATTTATATATATAGATATTGTTGTCAATGTATCTTTGATGTTCAAAACATAGACATGGTTATGTAAAATATAATTTGGTTCTACTTATCTGCCCTCCGTGTAGATTATTCAGAAGTGTGTCCCTGTAGTTTGTGGATCCCAGTGTTGCGGCATCCTACATGGTATCGGCTCGCCGTTCGTAGAGGCTGTGCGGTTTGAATTGCCTATGCTTGCTGGAGAGTGCTTTGGCGTCTCACGTAATCAACTTGCCTCAGGATTTGGTCACGCCTTCAGTAATTTTACATGTATTGAATATCCGTCGGTCCCCCATCGGTCCGTTGGTCTACATGGAGGGCAGATAAGTAGATCCAGATTATATCTACATAACCATGTCTATGTTTTGAACATCAAAGATACATTGACAACAATATACCGCTATCATCTATATACAGGTGAAACTCGAAAAATTAGAATATCGTGCAAAGTTCATTTATTTCCGTAATGCAACTTAAAAGGTGAAACCAACATATGAGATAGACTCATTACATGCAAAGCGAGATATTTCAAGCCTTTATTTGTTATAATTTGGAATATTATGACTTACAGTTTATGAAAACCCCAATGTCACAATCTCAGGTACCCTTTGCTCAGGAGATATGGATTAATTAGCTGACTAGAGTGTGACACTGAGCCTAGAATATTGAACCTTTTCACAATATTCAAATTTTAGGTTGCATTAATGTAATTCCTTTTAAGTTGCATTACTGAAATAAATGAACTTTTGCGCGATATTCAAATTTTTTCGAGTTTCATCTGTATATGAATTGTGAACATTATCACTTCTCATCACCAATACTCCATATGAACAGCATCTTCATATATACCCTCCAAATCACAAAGAACATTCTTTGATTATATTTATTACATCATTTAATATTTTCATATTGATTAACTTTTTACTATCTTAATAACAAGACTAATATCATGGACTAATAATCTGGAGTATGATTTTTGTTTTATTACGGTAATTTTTCAAGAAATTTTGGATTGTTCATTTATTTATCTATTTGTTTATGTTTTGGGGTCATTATCCATTTAATCATGTAATTTGGTTAAAGCATAGTATTTTGTTTAATCATGTTTATCTGAACTACCCGATTTTTGAATATGGCTATTTGAGATTTCTCAATGATCTAGGGGGAACACACACACAGTGTGACGAATGCAAAAGACGTACATTATTAGGAAGTTATCATGTGTGTCTCTTACTGAGAGATAGAGGTGATTATAGATTATATGCATTGGTGTATATTTTAATTATTTTATTGATGGTTTTGAATAATTTTATATAAAAAATTAATTATCTATCTTAAATATATTGAGTGCAATTCCTGTATGAAAGTGTGCCTTCGAAATAGCACAATAGTTATGTTTACTCTGATTTTATTGAAATCAGCATTTAAAAAAAAATGAATAGTGACATTTGATGCACATGAATATTACATTAGAACCTCTCAAGGTCCAGTGCATAAAGTAACAATGAGACTAGTTGGTTGTTATCAACAACACACATAACGAGCGTATACAATCGTCAATAAGTGAATACAGATATAGACTTTCTTGCAACATTGTATCCATGTTAACAATAAACATTAAAGCATTATGGCCTATGTAACCGATTGTCAATCTCAATATATTATTTTTGGCTATAAGTTTATCTCATTGGAAATTATCACCATTTAGTAAGACACTATCATGGGGAGGAACAAAGGGGACATAAGGAAGGAGGGGGGTGGAAGGAAGGACGACATTGAAAGATGTTAATATAAATATAAATGGACCTGACCTAAAGATACTGTGAGAGATCTTGTGTGTTTCCAAAACTCATTACACTTCTATCAAGGGTCACAACTACGTGCAAAAGATTCAGCTCTTTCTTGTTCAATTGCTAGCAACTCTTCCATGCGCAATATAAATCTTAGCTCTCTTGTCCATTCAAGTGGGTGGAGAACTGGACTTCCAATGTCTGGGGATAACCATCCTCAATAGCACAATAGTTATAATACTCACAGAGCCATATTTACAATAAGGCTCCCAATCGCATGTGCTTATGGCACCAGGAAGTAAGGGGCGGCACCAAGGGTGTTCTGGCCCTTTCCCCCTACTAGGATAATTCCCTGTAGGCCTATCCCAGCGGGCCATATGATGACCCTCCGGAGAGGTATTTTGTGCTGCTGGGGCAGTATATGATGCCGCCTTGTGTTTCATTCTGCTAGGGCAGTATTCTCTACTTTGTCCTGCACTGTGGTATTTGAACCACATACTAAAGTGCAGCACAATATACTGCCTGAGCCGAACCAAATGCCACAATGCCGAAAAAAATACTACCTCAGGAGAACCAAATGCCACAGTGCAACAGGAAGTTCTGCTGAGGTAGTGTACAGGGTCATATATAGAGTTCATGCTGCCCTAGGCACTTTAGTACTGCCTCTCCCTATTAAGCTCCATACTATTTCAATGGGATGTCAATGGGGTAGTCAATAGGATAGTAGGAAGGGAGGTGGCTTTGTAGAACAAGCAGACGTCATTCTGTGTTGAACTGTTAATGAGGATGGATGGGTGTACGCAGTGTCTGACAGAAAAACATCCTAGATAGTAATCAGAGTTACAAGCCAGCATCTATTCTAGTGTAACAGGGACAGTGTAGGGAAAGAATAGAAATAAATGAATGTGTAGAATACTAAGAACTTTGATCAGCGAAAGCTTGAGGGAGTGAGTGGCTGGGTTGGACACAGTCAGTGCTTAATAATACAGCTGCTGCAGAACCTCATACTAGCAGTTCTGTGTTAGCCATCTGCAAGAAATAAATATATATTTTTTCCATTTAAACAGAGAGACATTTGTTGTTGTTTTTATCCTCAAGTTTCTACATAGTTCTATTGCTAGCACAGCACTTCAGTAGCATTTTGCTTTTTTTTTTTTTTTTTTTTAAATCATTGTATTGGTGTTGGTAGTGGGGAATAATTGCATTACAAGTTAGCAACATGTGTCTTAAAGGGGTTTTCAAATGCAATCACTGGGTGCCGATGTGTGTGAAGGCTACCTGGGATCTGATGTAGGCCCCAGACCAGCCTTGAGTAATTTCCAGCAGGCTGCACCTCTCTGGCAGAATAGCATTGCTATTAAAATGCAATGCACTATAGGGATAGTGCAGTGCATTTTAAAAGCAATCAAAAAGCTGTTTATTATAGGGACTATTAAGTGGTAAAAAAAATAAAAATAAAAATCATTTATTCAATAAAAAAAATTCCATAAAAAATATGCTTTTTTTCCCCATTGAAAATGCACTTTTCAATGAAAAAATTAGAAAAAAAAAATCTTCCCCATATGTTTGGTATTTTCATGTCCATAACGACCCGGACTACATAAATATCATGTAAATTATCCCCTACAGTAAATGCGATAATAAGAAAAAAAAAAGACAGATTGGCAAATTTTTTCTCAGTTGCCACCGAAAAAACGTAATAACAAGCGATCGAAAAGCGCCATTTACTTCAAAATGATACCAATGAAAAATACAAGCTGTGCCCCAAAAATCAAGCACTCACACAACTCCATAAAAAAAAAAAAAAAAAGTTATGGGTCTTGGGAAGTGGCAATGCAAAAAAATAAATTTTCTTTAAGAAAAGGGGTTTATTGCAAAAAAAGTAGTAAAACGTAAAACAACTATATGTATTTGGTATCACTGCAATCGTACTGACCCAGAGAATAAAGATATTATGTTATTTATGCCGAAAAATGAACGCCGAAAAAATTTATAACGTAAAAACGCAGTGGCAGTATTGCTGTTTTTCCCATCTTCCTCCCAGAAAGAGTTAATAAAAGTTAAATCAGAAAGTTATGTGTTTCCCAAAATGGCCCCATTAAAAACTACAACTTGTCCCGCAAAAAACAAGCCCTCATAAAGCTACTGTATATAGACAGAAAAATGAAAATTTATAGCTCTTGAAATGTGACGGTGAAAAAAGGAAGAAAAACGCTTGGTCAGTAAGGCCCAAAACAGGCTGGTCACTAAGGGGTTAATTCAAAGAGGGTTTTTATCTCTTACAAGAAAACGCATCAACAGGAACACTATCTGGAATATCTTCCTTAGTAGGGTATTGTCTCTTAAAAGAAAAGAATGTGCTCCACTAGAAGGGGTCAGTGAACACAGAGATGGTGGAAATGAAATGTCTCCTTCAGGAGAAATGCACTGAACGCTAGCTCAAAAGTACAGTGTCAGACTCAACAGCATCCTGCTGTGACTGAACGCTTAGAGATATACTTAAATCAAACTCATTACGAATTTCCCCAAAACTTTAGTTATCAGCAAATCCCAAACTTTTGGCATTCGTCCCACATGAATCTCTCAAAGTGACAGCTGCTATTTTACAGATCAGAAGAAAGAGAAGATTAAGAAGGATCACATATCATTGTGTGGTGGGATAGCCTGATGGCACCCACAATACCTTGCAGGCAGCCTCAACCATTCATAAGGGACTATAGGATTCAATCACTGATGACTCATAGATATTATACAACATCCCAACCAGGAAATGCATGTTTTTTTTGGGAGGTTATACATAGTAGAGAGAGATATATTTTTTTTAACATCTTTTGGGCCCCCAAAGGCCTAACAACATGCAATCTTCAGATTGCCATTTCTATTTAGAAATGTGATTTAGGACAGTGCTACTGTAAATAGACATCAAGGCAATAGTAAGTGTCTTGTATTAACTTTGTTTACATAACAAATGCCATTTGCTGAAGTGAGACAACCCCTTTAATAGTTTCAATCAAGCAATATATCTAATTTTAGTTCTCTTTTTATTGCTCTTATTTTACTAGATGCAACCTATTTTGTGTGGGCCTCACTTTAGGCTGTTTGTGTATTTTATTTATTTCGGGTAAAATATATCAACTGTAGTTATTTGATAGCCAGTCATTGGTTTACATATCTTTGTAGCAGCATATTTTATCCACCATTTCCTTCTCTGTGTGTCTCTGAAAGCACATTTCTTCCAGCCCAGCAGGTAGCAGCATATTCCTTATGACTACTTCTGAAATTCTTTTGTGGTGTTTCTATTCGGATGCTCACATAGAAAATAATGACATTGTAGATTTTTTTTGTCTGTTGTGAGATAAGCTACAGATTTCTAGAAAAATTCTCAATGTTCACAACAGCTTGGTAATTAACCCCTTAACCCCTTAAGGACTCAGCCCTATTTCACCTTAAGGACTTGGCCATTTTTTGCAAATCTGACCAGTGTCACTTTAAGTGCTGATAACTTTAAAACGCTTTGACTTACCCAGGCCGTTCTGAGATTGTTTTTTCGTCACATATTGTACTTCAAGATACTGCTAAAATTGGGTCAAAAAAGTTAATTTTTTAGAATAAAAAAATACCAGATTTACCAAAAATTTTGAAAAATTAGCAAATTTAAAAGTTTCAGTTTCTCTACTTCTGTAATACATAGTAATACCCCCAAAAATTGTGATGACTTTAGATTCCCCATATGTCTACTTCATGTTTGTAGCATTTTGGGAATGATATTTTATTTTTTGGGGATGTCGCAAGGCTTAGAAGTTTAGAAGCAAATCTATTGAGTTTTTAGGGACCACTACAGGTCTGAAGTCATTTTGTGAGGCTTACAAAGCAAGGGTTAACAGCCAAACAAAACTCAATATTTATGGCCCTGATTCTGTAGTTTACAGAAACACCCCATATGTGGTCGTAAACCGCTGTACGGGCACACGGCAGGGCGCAGAAGGAAAGGAATGCCATACAGTTTTTGGAAGGCAGGTTTTGCTGGACTGTTTTCTTTTTACACCATGTCCCATTTGAAGCCCCCCTGATGCAAGCCTAGAGTAGAAACTCCATAAAAGTGACCCCATCTAAGAAACTACACTCCTCAAGGTATTCAAAACTGATTTTACAAACGTCGTTAATCCTTTAGGTGTTCCACAAGAGTTATTGGCAAATGGAGATGAAATTTCAGAATTTAAATTTTTAGGCAAATTTTCTATTTTAATCCATTTTTTCCAGTAACAAAGCAAGGGTTAACAGCCAAATAAAACTCAATATTTATGGCCCTGATTCTGTAGTTTACAGAAACACCCCATATGTGGTCGTAAACTGCTGTACGGGCACACGGCAGGGTGCAGAAGGAAAGGAATGCCATACGGTTTTTGGAAGGCAGATTTTGCTGGACAGTTTTTTTTGACACCATGTCCCATTTGAAGCCCCCCTGATGCACCCCTAGAGTAGAAACTCCAAAAAAGTGACCCCATTTTAGAAACTACGGGACAGGGTGGAAGTTTTGCTGGTACTAGTTTAGGGTACATATGATTTTTGGTTGCTCTAAATTTCACTTTTTGTGAGGCAAGGTAACAAGAAATAGCTGTTTTGGCACCGTTTTTATTTTTTGTTATTTACAACATTCATCTGACAGGTTAGATCATGTGGTATTTTTATAGACCAGGTTGTCACGGACGAGGCGATACATAAATAAAAAAAAGTATACATATTAGGTAAGTTTTACACAATGATTTCATTTTTGAAGCCAAAAAAAATCATGTTTTAGTGTTTCCATAGTCTGAGAGCCATAGTTTTTTCAGTTTTTGGGCGATTATCTTTGGTAGGGTCTCATTTTTTGCGGGATGAGATGACGGTTTTATTTGCACTATTTTGGGGTGCTATTACACTTTTTGTGATGTAAGGTGACAAAAAAATGGTTTATTTAGCACAGTTTTTATTTTTTAGGTCATGTGATATTTTTATATAGCTGGTCGATATGAACGCGGCAATACCAAATATGTATACTTTTTTTTAATGTAAGTTTTACACAATAACAGCTTTTTTTCAAACAAATAAAATGAATTTTTAGTGTCTCCATATTCTGAGCCATAGTTTTTTTATTTTTTGGGCGATTGTCTCAGGTAGGGGCTAATTTTTTGCGGGATGAGGTGACGGTTAGATTGGTACTATTTTGGTGGGCAAACGCCTTTTTGATTGCTTGCTGTTTTTATTTTTTACGGTGTTTATCTGAGGGGTTAGGTCATGTGATATGTTTATAGAGACGGTCGACACGGACGCGGTGATACCTAATATGTATACTTTTTTTTTTAGCTATTTTTTTTTTCACTTTATTAGGGGGAAAATGACGTTTTTGTTTATTTTTACTTGAAATTTTTATATTTTTTTGGGGAAAACTTTATTTTTTCAACTTTTTTTTTCACTTTATTTTTTGTCCCACTTTGGGAATTGAACTTTGGGGGTTATATTCCTTTACAATGCATTCCAATACTTCTGTATTGGAATGCATTGGCTGTATGAGTAATACTGTGTGTATTACTCATACAGCTTCCGGGGCCTGTGAGATCCAGGGGGCTGGATCTCACAGGCTCTTCACCGGAAGGCAACGCAATGCCTTCCTTAGACATCGCGCTGCCTTCCATGCCATTGGGTCCCCCCTACAGCCGCATGGGGACCCGATGGCACCGCCCGATCGCCGCCGCAACCGCAGGTAAAGCCGCAAACCACAGGTCTGAATTGACCTGTGGTTTGCGGCGATCGCCGATACAGGGGGGTCACGTGACCACCCCCGGCGTTGTGACAGGATGCCCGGTGAATGATTTCAGCGGGCATCCTGTCCCGATTAACCCCCGCCGCGCCGCAATCGTGGTTTAAACCCATGACGTACCGGTACGTCATGGGTCCTTAAGGACTCGGGAACCATGACGTACCGATACGTCATGGGTCCCTAAGGGGTTAAAGGGATTCTGCAGTTATTTTAAACTGATGATCTATCCTCTGGATAGATCATCAGCATCTGACCGGGTGTCGGACCCCCGCCGATCAACTGTTTGAGAAGGCAGCGGCGCTGGCAGTAGCGCCACGGCCTTCTCGCTGTTTACCACAGGCACAGTGACGTCACGACAAGTATCAATGGCCTGGGCAGGGCTAAGCTCTGTTCACTTAAATGGAGCTTAGCCGCGCCTAGGCCATTGATACTAGTCGTGACGTCACTGGGCCTGCAGTAAACAGCGAGAAGGTCGCGGCACTACTACCAGCGCTGCTGCCTTCTCAAACAGCTGTTCGGTGGGGGTCCCGGGTGTTGGACCTCCGCCGATCAGATGCTGATGATCTATCCAGAGGATAGATCATCAGTTCAAAATAACTGCAGAACCCCTTTAAATGTAAAACGTTGCATATTGGCAAGATGTAAGAGACAATACTGTCTGACACACAGCAATCCCCCCAGAGGGCACCGATATTAATAAAGTATATTGGGCTTTCTATCCTGCTAATTGGCTTAAAGATTTTGTGACCTGTAGAATAAAAGAAATTGCAATTAGCATTACATCATCCCTGTCAACAGGATGAATACAAAAATTATTTTTCTCTTCATTATGTCTTCCACAATTATTTTTTTTCAATGGTTGTTTCTGTATCTAATTATCTTGAAATATCTGCCTTCAATACTGTGGCTAATTAACATTAATTAAGATCCTTTTATAACATAAACCATTGTCTGATTTAAGGAGAAAAACTAGTTTCATTCAGTAAAGGCTGCTGAACTAAACACTAATGATCCTGTAATTATTCCTTTAACAGTAGTGTCCAAAAGTGATTTTAAAGAGAACGAAAAAATGAAACATTGCAACTAATTATGATTATGGGTGGCACTTTATTTAAAGTTTATTTGGTAAATAGTTGATGGGTTTACCAAGGCCAGTGGTTCCATTGAGTTCACAGGCCATATATCCTCTCTGCTGTGCTAGAAATATGGTGAAGATGTTTAATATTAAACAGTAGTCAATTCTGTGAAAGGTAGCATGCCCTTGGTGACTCCAGCTGAAAAAAAAATTATGCCATGCACCATATAGTGTAAGATAATACCCTTACAATTTTTACCTTTTAGGATGTGCAACTCCATATTGGGGCTATAGGCACTTCATGGCCACCATATGGTTCTCTGTATGGTTTGATATTATTGAATTTTAGCTTTAAAAGGAAATATGATAAATGCCACATTTTTTGTCTGGATTCATATAGAAATGGATGAACCTCTACATACCTCAATACAGGGACGTAGCTAAAGGCTCATGGGCCCTGGTGCAAGAGTTCAGCATGGACCCCCTTCCCTCAGTGCTTTGTGGCCAGGGAAGCACATAGCTTTTGAGCTGCCTGAGGCAAAAATTGAAATGGCAACTCCCCCAGCCAAATTCTTGACCCAACCCCTTCCCTCCAGTCAGAGGTGTAAGTTGACCAGCATGCCCTTTCTATAATACTGTTGCCTTCTTATGCGGCACAAGGGTCTTTGTCCCCCTCGGGATCATGGGCCCGGTAGCAACTGCTACCTCTGCACCCCCTATAGCTATGCTCCTGCCTCCATATGAAATTCCCCTTCTTTTAATGGAGAAGAGTGTAAATTATTTTGTCATGTGTAAATAAAGAGCAGAAGTTAAACCCCGGGGTTCCTGAGACCCAGGGATTCCTATTGAGGGGTAGTATGAAATATTTGGTTTATGGGTCCGGAAACAGAATATGCACTTGGATGGATTTGTAAATACTGTCCCTATAGAGCTGGAAGCTCAGTATGTCTCAGTATGCTGGATCAAGTGAAGATTATGTCCCCCTTGATAATTTATTTCACTAAATTTCTTAATGAAATATAAAACAAGCAATAAACATTAACCATTAATTAAAGGGGTTTTCTCACTTCAGAAAATCACAATTATCACTTAGAGAAAGTTAATACAAGGCACTTACTAATGTAGTGTGATTGTCAATATTGTCTCCTTTAAAGGCTTGATTCATTTTTCTATCACATTATTCATTGCTTGTTTCCAGGAGTTAAAGACCACAGCTGCAGCGTAGATGTGAGGTGTCTTGGACAGGAGCTGCTGTGCATGTGTGCCTATATGCGATCCCATGGTCCCGGCCGCTAGAGATGTCCCGACTCCCGAACTATTCGCGGGCAAATAGTTCCCGGCGAACATAGCTTGATCGCGTTCGCCGCGGCGGGCGAACATATGCGATGTTCGGTCCGCCCCCTATACGTCATCATTGAGCAAACTTTGACCCTGTACCTCACAGTCAGCAGACACATTCCAGCCAATCAGCATACCCTCCCTCCCAGACCCTCCCACCTCCTATCAAATAGCAAGGACAGCATCCATCTTAGATTCATTCTGAAGCTGCAGTGTCACAAATTTGACTAAGTTGTAATCGCAATGTGATTAATACAGGTTATATTAATCGCATTGCGAATTCAACTTAGAGCTGGGTTCCTAATGGTTACAGTGGCGTTGCTATGGCTGGTGTCACCCAGTGCGGTAGAAAATTGTGTAACCCCGGGCCCCCGCCCCCCCCCCCCCCCCCCCGAAGCCATAATAAAGAGATAAAGAGAGAAAAAAATATGTCACTAAGTCAGCTCCAATCAGATATCTGCATAGACCCAGAGTCTTGGTCTATGTGCAGATATCTGATTGGAGCTCACTTCTTATTTTCTCTTTTGCACATAAACGTTTAAACTATATTCCTTAGTAAAAATGACCAGTCCACACCATGTGGGTCTATATTTATGAGGGCCCCCCTGAGCAAAGATTAGTAAATGTGGCCGGGTGGCCCCAGCCCACAGTTCAACCCAACCCCTTATGTCTCCTGGCCTGGGGCTGTCTCTATAATAATCCATAGTCATTTATGAATGGGGTTAGGTTATTAACTTATTATTATTGGGGTATTATTAAAATAATTTGGTCTATAAAGTCAGAGCCGCTCTACTACCTCCTCCTCCCGGCACCAGAGACTCCTGCAGGGCAGCTGCCGCGACGCCCCACCACTCACCAGGCTGCAGTGAGTCACACCCCACGTCCCCCTTTACCACGTGACGGCGCGACCAATACAACCATTATGAACTCAGACCTAAGTTGTAATCGCAATGCGATTAATACAGGTTATATTAATCGCATTGCGAATTCAACTTAGATCTGAGTTCCTAATGGTTGTATTGCTAGAATATAATGAAGATTGAGAATATAGTGCTATAATCGTTATATTCGGAATCGTCAATTCTAGCAATACAACCATTATGAACTCAGATCTAAGTTGTAATCGCAATGCGATAAATGCAGGTTATATTAATTGCATTGTGAATTCAACTTAGAGCTGGGTTCCTAATGGTTGTATTGCTAGGATATAACGAAGATTGAGAATATAGTGCTATATTCATTATATTCGTCAATTCTAGCAATACAACCATTAGGATCTCAGATCTAAGTTGTAATCGCAATGCGATTAATGCAGGTTATATTAATCGCATTGCGAATTCAACTTACCACACTCTGCGTCAACTACGTAATTTTCCATGGGAGTTTTGCCATGGATCCCCCTCCGGCATGCCACAGTCCAGGTGTTAGTCCCCTTGAAACAACTTTTCCATCACTATTGTGGCCAGAAAGAGTCCCTGTGGGTTTTAAAATTCGCCTGTCTATTGAAGTCTATGACGGTTCGCCCGTTCACGAACACTTGCGGAAATGCGCGTTCGCCGTTCGCGAACGGAAAATTTTATGTTCGCGACAACTCTACCGGCCGCCAGAGAGGCCAGCACTTTCTTCTATAATGAGAAAGCATGACCACTGCTGTTGGATTGCAGGGTGGTCATAACCCCTGGATATAACCAATGTATAATGTGATGGAAAAATTAATCAAGCCAGCAAAGAAGCCAATATTGACAATATTACAGTAAATTAATAAACCATGGAAGGTGTAATGAAATAAATTAAAATAAATTATACACGGGGACATAATCTTCACTTGATCAATCATAATTGTATTGTATTTGGTCAAATATGACAACAGGGTCGCCTACCACAATTTAAATTTTTTTCTAGACAACTTATCACTAAATCACGGACAGTCAATATTTTTTACGGACAGATTGGAAAACCATAATGTATAATAAAGATTATAAGTGATACATGTCTAGCTCAATATACTGATGACATCTCATTACCAGCACTTACCAGTCTAGTCAAGTACAAGCAGCCTTTCAAAAATCATGGACACATCAATTTTTCCGGCACAGGAAAAAAGTTTCCTATTTTTATGGCGTGCATGACAATGACATGTCACTATACCCAGTACCTTGCTGAAACACAATGGAATTAGTAGAACTACAGGTTAACAAATAGCTGCTTGGTGGCCATACTTACTGCAAGGGCAGTTAAAAGCTCTTTGCGCATAGATAGATTGTACAGCTGTATTCTACTTTGGCTATATTTCAGGCTGACAGCCTGGGAGAGGCATGTGTAGGATATAGCTGGGTGCTACTTTGCCCAGATTGTAGGCTGTAAGCCCAGGAGAGGCATGTTAGAGTAGGCCCCATCTGATTAGAAGCCGCCTTGTCGTCTGGTAGATGGGCCCGACATATTTTTGATCAATTATATGCGCAAAAAGCTTCTAACTGCCCTTGCAGTAAGTATGGCCACCAAGCAGCTATTTGTTGTTCAGTATTTGCCTATATCTTTGTGCAATTGACTAGCAGAGTGCTGTTACATGTAGTTCTACTAATTTCATTGTGTTTCAGCCAAGGTAGCGTGCACCTGCGTTCTCATATTCACTTATTATAGAGGTGCTGGTTCGTTTGTTTTTCTTCCCTATTGTCACTGCCACTGGGGAACCGTGCACCACTGCCCATTTACCATGTGCTTTTAATTAGATAGATTGTACAGCTGTATTCTACTTTGCCCATATTGCAGGCTCACAGCCTGGGAGAGGCATGTGTAGGATATCGCTGGGAGCTACTTTGCCCAGATTGTAGGCTGTAAGCCCAGGAGAGGCTTGTTAGAGTAGGCCCCATCTGATTAGAAGCCACCTTGTCGTCTGGTAGATGGGCCCGACATATTTTTGATCAATTATATGCGCAAAAAGCTTCTAACTGCCCTTGCAGTAAGTATGGCCACCAAGTAGCTATTTGTTATTCAGTATTTGCCTATATCTTTGTGCAATTGACTAGCAGTGTGCTGTTAGTTCTACTAATTCCATTATGTCACTATACCCCTCTCTCTCAAGGCAAGGACTCCATACTGCTCCCAAACTTGGGCACCCAGAAGGGGTTGCCTGATCAGTCAGACTATGTATAGTTAGGTCGGTGTTTAACTGAGTGAAGGTGGGGGCTTTTAAGTATGGTCCAAATAAATAAATCAGGGAGCACTGCTCCAATAATTTTTACTATATTAATCCTTCCTGCCACTGTCAAGAAACCCCATATTTTGAACTTGGATATAACATGGCCAATATAAGATTGAGCAACACTATTGATGGGGAACCATATCATTCATAGTTTCTGGGCAATCATGTGGTGAATACATCATCATGTGGCTTACGCATAATGACTTGCGCATCACGTGACGAGGCATCACCGCACGACCATGTCAACAAATCCGTACCATTAGTATATAATCCATTATCTACCAAATAAACAGAGGAATTAACATAATAAATAATTCTATTGTGGAATGCCACATAATTCGTAGTGTCCAGGTGATCGTGTGATGAACCATGCACCGCACTGGCGAATTAACCAGGGCCTGTATACAATAGCTGTCTAAAAGTGACACATGTGATAGTAAGGGAAGGGGATTGGGAGTGACTCTGTGCCCTGCTGCTGTTGGGTACAGGAGGGAGTCCATGGAGGAGGTGAAGGAGGCGGATAAGTGTGGGAGCCAGGTTGACACAATTTTTTAAGGGATCAAAAGGCCCTGGACTTGTTCCCAGGGTGCAGCCTCACTGCTGTGGCTCATGGAAGACATGTACTGTCCCTGCACGTGACTGCTGTTCCAAGTGTCCACCATAGCGTGAATCCTGCCACATAGCGATAATTGTAAGGAATGGCCCTTCTTCTCTGCCATGTGAGAGTACAAGGCAGGGATGACTTTTTGGGAGAAATCATGCTGGTTGGGTATCTTCCAGCGAGGCTGAGCACACGTCATCATCTACCTAAAGACAGCAGACTCGACTAAATGGTATGACAGAGACTGCACCACCAGCAACCTGGCCAGAAAAGAATTAATCTTAACCAACGGATTGCTGGGCGTGTAGAGCTGTTTTCTGGTCACGTATTCCATTATTGAGTCCTGTCGATGGAGAAGGAGTCTGAGCGGGAGAGAAGGAAAGAAAGGATATATACTGGATGATGGAAGGGAGATCATGAGAAAGAGGGAACTCATGTCACAGTAGCTGGCTACCACCTTTGTTTGACTAGGTGATGGGATGATGCCACTTCATGTGCATTAATGTGCTTCAACAGAGCTGTGATTAGAGATGAGCAAATTATAAAAAAAATCGATTCAGCTGCTTCACTGAATTTTACAAAAAAATTCACTTTGCAATGAATTACTTCATCATGAAGCTGTATTGTACTGCATTGACTATCAATGTAATACACTGACAGCCTGTCTATGAGACCTGTGTAAGGCTTGGGGCTGCCATCGCAGCAATCAGGCCTCCCGTCATCGCAGCATGGAGACCCGATGGGGTACAAACCACATAGATATTGCTGTCAGCTTTGACTGTGGCATCTAAAGGGTTAATCCACTGGTATTGGCATTTCCAGCGATACAGCAGGAACATGGCTGTCAGTAACATGGGGGGTCCCTGTTGCTGATCAAGCAGACGCAGCTCCTCCACTCGCTCATTCAGAAAAGTCACTTTCTGCTGCGCCGTACATGTACAGCACATGTCGGGAAGGGGTTAAACAAAAAGAAAATGTACTGACAGTGATTTTGGACTAATAATTCATGTTGTCATGTAAGATACACTAATGTGCTATTTTATTAAAAAAAATTAAAAAAATAACTGTCTAGAGATGCACTGATAGGGAGTTAGGCCTATTATTTCATGTTATCACTTAGACTAGTATAAAACGCTACCGTTTTATACACTAGTATGATATTTTTCTAAAATTCAATTTAAAACTGTCTGGAGATGCACCAACACAGATTTTGGACTAGTATTTAACATTTATTTATCATATCACTCAGAAATATAATCGTCTGCAACCATGTGTATTGTAAAACATGCTAATCCTGCAATCCTAGTTAATCTCTTAGTTTAGATATAGAATTACTGTGCCTCAGTATTAAAGGATGGTCTAATATATTGCCGTCTGAATCTTGTTGAACTGCTGAAACAATCCCGGTTAATCTTTTAGTTTATATATAGAATTACTGTGGCTCAGCATTAAAGGAGAGTCTAATCTTGTTGTCACGAGGGTGTCTGACTCCGTTATACCCGGGGTCAGGAAGTCGCAGCGGGTGGCTGCGCGCTCTATGTCGAAAGATAGTGCTGTTTCTTAATGGTAGCTTTCTGGGTTTGCCTTGCAATCCTTTTTGGCTCACTCAGGGATCCGTAGCTTCTCCTCCTCAGCTGTTTCTTGTCCAGCAATCCCAACCTCCTTATATTCCCATCTCCCACTTCTCTGGTTGCCAGATATAGAGCTTCCTGCCTGGACTTCTATACTGACCCACTGGAGCTGTGTAGCTGTGATTCCTGGTTGTTGTTCCAGAGTGTTACCCTCCGGATCCCTGTTGGGCTTTTGTTGTCCGCTGTTGTCGCCCACCTGGGATTATATGTTTGTCTGTATTGTCTGTCCCCTCCTTGGTGTTTCCCTTTAGTGTTAGTGGTGCGGACTAGTGTTCCCACCGCCCTATTCACTACGTAGGGCTCATCTCAGGGAAAGCAAGGGTTTAGGCACGTGATCGGCGTACAGGTGAGGAACCCGTCTAGGGACGTCAGGGCAGTCAGGTGCCAGCCTCAAGGTGAGTTAGGGGTCACCACCTTTCCCTCTCCCTTGGACAGGGCCTTCCCATTTCCCTCCCTTTGCGTCACGTATGTGATCGGCACACAGGTCATGACATTATATCTGGCCCTTATTTTAGGTAGAAATAAAAAATAAATAAATAAATACATTTTCTTTCTGCCGATTTAGAATCCAGTATGGATCCTATTGCTGCTTTGACAAAGCAACTTCAAGGCCTGTCTTTGGAGGTGGCAGGATTGAAGGCGTCAGTCCTCCAGCAACAGCAGCAATTGCAACAGACCGGAAGCCCAGCCGTGGGTAACCAGGTTGCTGCGGAACCAAAGGTTGTTCTTCCTGACAGATTTTCTGGGGGAAGGGACAAATTTGTGACGTTCCGTGAGGCCTGTAAGTTATATTTTAAGCTGCGCACTTACTCCTCTGGTAATGAAGAACAGCGGGTGGGGATTGTTACTTCCCTGCTTCAGGGGGACCCGCAATCCTGGGCGTTCTCTTTACCCACTGATTCCCAGGCTCTCCGGTCAGTGGATGAATTTTTTTGGGGCCTTGGGTCTAATATATGATGACCCTGATCGAGTCTCCCTGGCTGAGTCGAAATTACGGAGACTCCTACAGGGAGAGAGGCCAGCAGAGGAGTATTTGCTCAGAGTTTCGTAGGTGGGCTACGGATACCCAGTGGAACGACCCGGCTCTCAGGAGTCAGTTCTGCTCTGGGTTATCCGAAAGGGTTAAGGATGTGCTTGCGCTGTATGAGACCCCCTTTTCCCTGGATGCTGTTATGTCCCTTTCTATCAGAATAGATAGACGTCTTAGGGACAGATTGAAAAATCCTGAGCAATTGGTACCAGGTTGCTGCGGAACCAAAGGTTGTTCTTCCTGACAGATTTTCTGGGGGAAGGGACAAATTTGTGACGTTCCGTGAGGCCTGTAAGTTATATTTTAAGCTGCGCCCTTACTCCTCTGGTAATGAAGAACAGTGGGTGGGGATTGTTACTTCCCTGCTTCAGGGGGACCCGCAATCCTGGGCGTTCTCTTTACCCACTGATTCCTAGGCTCTCCGGTCAGTGGATGAATTTTTTGGGGCCTTGGGTCTAATATATGATGACCCTGATCGAGTCTCCCTGGCTGAGTCGAAATTACGGAGACTCCTACAGGGAGAGAGGCCAGCAGAGGAGTATTGCTCAGAGTTTCGTAGGTGGGCTACGGATACCCAGTGGAACGACCCGGCTCTCAGGAGTCAGTTCTGCTCTGGGTTATCCGAAAGGGTTAAGGATGTGCTTGCGCTGTATGAGACCCCCTTTTCCCTGGATGCTGTTATGTCCCTTTCTATCAGAATAGATAGACGTCTTAGGGACAGATTGAAAAATCCTGAGCAATTGGTACCAGGTTGCTGCGGAACCAAAGGTTGTTCTTCCTGACAGATTTTCTGGGGGAAGGGACAAATTTGTGACGTTCCGTGAGGCCTGTAAGTTATATTTTAAGCTGCGCCCTTACTCCTCTGGTAATGAAGAACAGCGGGTGGGGATTGTTACTTCCCTGCTTCAGGGGGACCCGCAATCCTGGGCGTTCTCTTTACCCACTGATTCCCAGGCTCTCCGGTCAGTGGATGAATTTTTTGGGGCCTTGGGTCTAATATATGATGACCCTGATCGAGTCGCCCTGGCTGAGTCGAAATTACGGAGACTCCTACAGGGAGAGAGGCCAGCAGAGGAGTATTGCTCAGAGTTTCGTAGGTGGGCTACGGATACCCAGTAGAACGACCCGGCTCTCAGGAGTCAGTTCTGCTCTGGGTTATCCGAAAGGGTTAAGGATGTGCTTGCGCTGTATGAGACCCCCTTTTCCCTGGATGCTGTTATGTCCCTTTCTATCAGAATAGATAGACGTCTTAGGGACAGATTGAAAAATCCTGAGCAATTGGTAACCCCTCCGAAGCAGCAGTTAGTCTGTACGGACCTAGACGAGCCTATGCAGCTAGGAGGAACAACTCGTCAGGTCCGTCCTCCTGAGGCTCGCTGTAGGCGTGGGGTTTGTTTTTTCTGTGGGGGGAGGGGTCATTTCATTAATGTCTGTCCTTCCTTTCTCAAAAACAAAAGACCGTCAGAACTACTAACCCCAGGCTGTGTGGAGGATGTCAGCCGGGGGGTATACGTTTCCTCCATATGAACATCTCAATTTGTGTTGCCAGCGGTTGTTGTTTTTGGTGTTAAGACGGAGACTATTTCTTTCTTTCTAGACATGGAGCAAGGGTAAATTTGATAGATGCCCATTTTGCCCGCACTATGGGTTTGTCTCTCTGTACGCTACAGAGACCTATTCCCATATTCGCTATTGATTCTGCTCCTCTGTCTCAGAGAAACCTCACTCACATTGTCCATAACTTACACCTTCGGGTAGGGGACCACCATAACGAGTGTCTATCATGTTATGTTCTGGAGGGCCTTCCCACTCCTGTGGTATTGGGTCTTCCCTGGTTGGTAGCGCACAATCCAGTGGTGGATTGGCAGGCCAGGGAGATATTGGAGTGGAGTGAGCATTGCAGAGAAAATTGCTTAAATAGCAATTGCTTAGTCGCCTCCATAGCTACTCTACCTAAATTTGTTTTGGACTTTGAGGACGTGTTTTCTGAAAAGGGTTGTCAGAAGTTACCACCTCACCGTCCTTATGATTGCCCGATTAACCTGATTCCCGGGGCAAAATTACCCAAGACCAGGTTATATAATCTTTCGGGTCCCGAGAGACAAGCCATAAAAGATTACATCTCCGAGAGTCTGACTAAGGGACACATCAGACCCTCTTCATCACCCGTGGCTGCAGGGTTTTCCTTTGTTAAAAAGAAAGATGGGGGCCTGTGTCCTTGCCTAGATTTTCGCAAACTAAACCGGATAACCATCCGAGACCCATACCCTCTTCCTCTCATTCCTGACCTGTTTAATCAGATTGCGGGTGCTAGGTGGTTCTCCAAACTTGATCTTAGGGGGGCCTACAATCTGATTCGTATCAAGGAAGGGGATGAGTGGAAGACAGCTTTTAACACCCCTGTGGGGCATTATGAAAATCTAGTCATGCCTTTCGGTCTGACCAATGCTCCTGCTGTCTTCCAACATTTTGTTAATGACATTTTTAGTCATCTTATCGGCAGGTTTGTGGTGATATACCTAGATAATATTTTAATTTATTCGTCTGATCTGAAAACACATGAGGTACATGTCAGACAGGTACTGCAGGTCCTACGGACTAATAAATTATATGCGAAAATGGAAAAGTGTGTCTTCGCCGTTCAGGAAATACAGTTCCTGGGATATCTATTATCTGCTTCAGGTTTCCGTATGGATCCTAGGAAGGTCCAGGCAATTTTAGATTGGGATCTTCCTGAGAACCTTAAAGCACTGCAACGGTTCTTGGGTTTCGCAAATTTCTATAGAAAGTTCATTAAAAATTATTCGGTGATTGTCAAACCCCTTACTGACATGACTAGGAAGGGGACTGATTTTTCTAAATGGTCTGACGCCGCTAAAATTGCATTTTCCTCTCTAAAAGAGAGGTTTACCTCGGCACCTGTACTAATCCAACCGGATGTCTCCTAGCCTTTTATTGTTGAAGTAGATGCGTCAGAGGTGGGAGTGGGGGCTGTACTGTCTCAGGGTCCGTCTCCTGGCAAATGGCATACTTGCACTTTCTTTTCTAAAAAACTATCTTCAGCAGAGAAGAACTATGATATTGGCAATAGGGAACTATTAGCTATTAAACTAGCGTTTGAAGAATGGCGTTGTCACAGCCAGACAGCTGAGAAGCGCTCACAGGAGCTTCTCAGATCCTCCTCCTTGAATTTCTTTGTTTTGGTTCAGTTTCTCATCTCGTTAGTCTATCTCAGCTGTCATGCAGTTGGACTGATCGCTACCCTTTAAGTTCCTCCCCATAATGCAGTAGTGTGCGGCTGATACAACTTCCTGGAGTGTGTGTGCATGCTGTTCCCTGTTCCCAGTCGTCAGTCGTCATTCGTCTGCAAGATAATTGCTGTTTATGTATTTATGATTTTGTCTTTTCTGGATCCAGGTGACCCTGACTCCCTCCGTGTCAGTGTAGGGAGCCGGTGGTCGTGTCCCTTCACTATTGTAGGGTCTTCAGGTAATAGATAGCCGAGGAACGTGGATATGCGGCCATCCACCTTCGGGGTGTTCGCATAGGCTGAGCAGTGAGGGAGAGCGGCAGGTCTATTGCAGGGGTCTCCCTTTGTTCCTTAGTTGTGGATCCAGAGAGACATTGTTTATATGGTATTGTCTTGCTTCTTGTACACCATCCGTGACATTATCAGCCGCCCAAAACCGTCTCAAGCATGGATCCGGTTTCACTTTTGGCTGAACGCTTTCAGGGTCTTTCTTTGGAGGTAGCTGATCTCCGTGAGACTTTTTCTCGGTTTCAGGTGACCGGTTCAGCTTGTGTTCATGGAGTTTGTGCTGAGCCTAGGATCTCGCTCCCGGATACGTTCTCCGGGGGTAGTGAGAATTTTGTGCGTTTTAGAGAGGCTTGCAAACTCCATTTTCGCCTTCTTCCCCATTCTTCTGGTGATGAAGAACGGAGGGTGGGGATCATTATATCGCTGCTCAGGGGTAACGCTCAGTCCTGGGCCTTTTCGCTGCCGGAGGGGGAACGGCCCCTTCGTTCAGTGGATGAATTCTTTTTAGCCCTGGGTCAGATATATGATGATCCGGATTGTATTGCTCTGGCTGAGTCTAGACTACGTCTGTTATGCCAGGGTAAACAATCCGCAGAGATATACTGTTCAGAATTTCGGAGATGGGCAGCAGATACGGGTTGGAATGATGCTGCACTCCGAAGTCAATTTTGCTATGGTCTTTCAGAGGGATTGAAAGATGCATTTGCCTTTCATGAAAGACCTACCTCCTTGGATTCTGCTATGTCTCAGGCTGTTCGTATTGACAGGCGTCTTAGAGAGAGAGGAGAGATCTCTCCCTCCTGTCATACTCAGTCCCGGGACAGTGCAGCGGTCTCATTCTGTGCACAGGGGTCTCAGTCGCTGTCAGCCTCTTCTGAGCAGGAGTCCATGCAGCTGGGGTTGATTGCCTCTGACAATAGAAGATTCAGCCCGCAGGGGAGGGTTTGTTTTTGTTGTGGAGGTATAAATCATCTGGCAAATGTTTGTCCCTCTAGGAGATTCAGGCAGTTTTCTGGGAGTAATAAAGAGACAAAAAGGAAAAAATCTTTTAAAAATGTTCCGTCTGTTACTATTGGCAGGGTTGAGGCGGAAATTGAAGGTTTTCCGTTTGCTTGTAGTTCCCGTTTTGTCCTGCCTGCTAGGGTGGCGCAAGAGAGCAAGAGCATTTTTTGTGAGATTTTTGTGGATAGTGGAGCAGCTGTCAACCTCATTGATAATCAATTTGCAATAACTCATGGTTTCCAGGTATGCACTTTGGGAAAGGATATTCCTGTTTTTGCTATTGATTCAGCTCCACTTTCTCAGAAATCATTGAAGGGCATAGTTCACAATATCCGTTTAATTGTGAGTCATGCTCATGTTGAGGATGTGTCATGTTTCGTCCCTAGCGGTTTGCCTACTCCTCTAGTGTTGGGGCTACCCTGGCTCACTAAACATAACCCTACCATTGATTGGCAAGCGAGGCAAATAAATGGTTGGAGTAACTTTTGCAGAGCGAATTGCCTCATAACATCTGTTTCTGAGGTTTCTACTAAGACTGTACCACCTTTCCTCTCTGAATTTTTGGATGTCTTCTCTGAGAGTGGAGTTCAGGGTTTACCTCCGCACAGGGAGTATGATTGCCCTATTAATCTCATCCCAGGCGCCAAGCTGCCTTAATCTCGTTTATACAATCTCTCCCAACCTGAGAGGGTCGCTATGCGGGCTTATATCTCTGAGAGTCTGAGAAAAGGACACATACGACCCTCGAAGTCACCTGTTGCCGCTGGTTTTTTCTTTGTTAAGAAAAAAGATGGTTCTTTAAGACCTTGTCTGGATTTCAGGGAGCTGAACAGTATCACTATTCGTGATCCTTATCCGCTTCCTCTGATCCCGGACCTGTTTAACCAGGTTGTTGGGGCTAAAGTCTTTTCCAAATTAGACCTAAGAGGGGCATACAACCTGGTTAGGGTCAGAGAAGGAGACGAATGGAAGACGGCTTTCAATACCCCTGAGGGCCATTTTGAGAATTTGGTTATGCCTTTTGGTTTGATGAATGCCCCAGCCGTTTTTCAGCATTTCGTCAACAGCATGTTTTATCATTTAATGGGAAAATTTGTATTAGTGTATTTGGATGACATTTTGATTTTTTCTCCTGATTTCAAGACTCATAAGGAACACTTACGTCAGGTCTTGCTCATCCTGCGGGAGAATAAATTATACGCGAAACTGGAAAAATGTGTGTTTGCGGTTCCAGAAATCCAATTTCTGGGGTTTCTTGTCTCCGCTTCTGGTTTTCGCATGGACCCAGAGAAGGTCCGCGCTGTGCTTGAGTGGGAGCTTCCTGAGAATCAGAAGGCGCTGATGCGTTTTTTGGGCTTTGCCAATTACACTGCGTACAGAATTATTAGGCAAATGAGTATTTTGACCACATCATCCTCTTTATGCATGTTGTCTTACTCCAAGCTGTATAGACTCGAAAGCCTACTACCAATTAAGCATATTAGGTGATGTGCATCTCTGTAATGAGAAGGGGTGTGGTCTAATGACATCAACACCCTATATTAGGTGTGCATAATTATTAGGCAACTTCCTTTCCTTTGGCAAAATGGGTCAAAAGAAGGACTTGACAGGCTCAGAAAAGTAAAAAATAGTGAGATATCTTGCAGAGGGATGCAGCACTCTTAAAATTGCAAAGCTTCTGAAGCGTGATCATCGAACAATCAAGCGTTTCATTCAAAATAGTCAACAGGGTCGCAAGAAGCGTGTGGAAAAACCAAGGAGCAAAATAACTGCCCATGAACTGAGAAAAGTCAAGCGTGCAGCTGCCAAGATGCCACTTGCCACCAGTTTGGCCATATTTCAGAGCTGCAACATCACTGGAGTGCCCAAAAGCACAAGGTGTGCAATACTCAGAGACATGGCCAAGGTAAGAAAGGCTGAAAGACGACCACCACTGAACAAGACACACAAGCTGAAACGTCAAGACTGGGCCAAGAAATATCTCAAGACTGATTTTTCTAAAGTTTTATGGACTGATGAAATGAGAGTGAGTCTTGATGGGCCAGATGGATGGGCCCGTGGCTGGATTGGTAAAGGGCAGAGAGCTCCAGTCCGACTCAGACGCCAGCAAGGTGGAGGTGGAGTACTGGTTTGGGCTGGTATCATCAAAGATGAGCTTGTGGGGCCTTTTCAGGTTGAGGATGGAGTCAAGCTCAACTCCCAGTCCTACTGCCAGTTTCTGGAAGACACCTTCTTCAAGCAGTGGTACAGGAAGAAGTCTGCATCCTTCAAGAAAAACATGATTTTCATGCAGGACAATGCTCCATCACACGCGTCCAAGTACTCCACAGCGTGGCTGGCAAGAAAGGGTATAAAAGAAGAAAATCTAATGACATGGCCTCCTTGTTCACCTGATCTGAACCCCATTGAGAACCTGTGGTCCATCATCAAATGTGAGATTTACAAGGAGGGAAAACAGTACACCTCTCTGAACAGTGTCTGGGAGGCTGTGGTTGCTGCTGCACGCAATGTTGATGGTGAACAGATCAAAACACTGACAGAATCCATGGATGGCAGGCTTTTGAGTGTCCTTGCAAAGAAAGGTGGCTATATTGGTCACTGATTTGTTTTTGTTTTGTTTTTGAATGTCAGAAATGTATATTTGTGAATGTTGAGATGTTATATTGGTTTCACTGGTAAAAATAAATAATTGAAATGGGTATATATTTGTTTTTTGTTAAGTTGCCTAATAATTATGCACAGTAATAGTCACCTGCACACACAGATATCCCCCTAAAATAGCTAAAACTAAAAACAAACTAAAAACTACTTCCAAAAATATTCAGCTTTGATATTAATGAGTTTTTTGGGTTCATTGAGAACATGGTTGTTGTTCAATAATAAAATTAATCCTCAAAAATACAACTTGCCTAATAATTCTGCACTCCCTGTATTACAGGAAATTTATTTAGAATTATTCCTCTGTTGTTAAACCACTCACTGATATGACCAGAAAGGGGGTAGATTTTTCTTCCTGGTCGGTAGAGGCGCGTAAGGCCTTTTCTAATATCAAGGAGAGTTTTGCTTCCGCTCCCATCCTAGAACAACCTGATATTTCGTTACCGTTCATAGTTGAGGTTGATGCTTCTGAGGTAGGGGTGGGTGCGGTCTTGTCTCAGGGTTCCTCTCCTGCCAAATGGCAACCGTGTGCCTTTTTCTCAAAGAAACTCTCCTCCGCAGAGAGAAATTATGATGTGGGAGATAGGGAATTGTTGGCCATCAAGTTGGCTTTTGAGGAATGGCGCCATTGGCTAGAGGGAGCCAGACACCCTATTACCGTGTTTACTGACCATAAAAATCTGGCCTACTTGGAGTCAGCCAAGCGTATGAACCCGAGACAGGCCAGATGGTCTTTGTTCTTTTCAAGGTTTAATTTTGTTGTTACGTTCCGCCCTGGGGTTAAGAATGTGAAGGCAGATGCCCTGTCACGTTGTTTTCCGGGAGGTGGGAATTTTGAAGACCCGGGTCCCATTTTGGCTGAAGGTGTGGTGGTCTCTGCTCTTTTTCCTGAATTGGAGGCAGAGGTGCAGGCAGCCCAGTCAGAAGCTCCTGATCTTTGTCCTCCTGGGAGGTTGTTTGGGCCTCTCGCTTTGAGACACAAGATTTTTAAAGAACACCACAACACGGTCCTTGCTGGTCACCCGGGGGCAAGAGCCACACTGGATCTCATCGCTCGGAGATTCTGGTGGCCTGCGCTTCGTAAGTCGGTTGAGGGTTTTGTGGCAGCTTGCGAGACTTGCGCTCGTGCCAAGGTCCCTCATTCACGCCCATCAGGTCCTCTCCTTCCTTTGCCCATTCCTTCCCGTCCTTGGACACATCTGTCCATGGACTTCATAACGGACTTGCCTCGTTCCTCGGGGAAGTCTGTGATTCTGGTGGTGGTGGACCGTTTTAGCAAAATGGTGCATTTTATCCCTTTTCCTGGTTTGCCCAATGCTAAGACGCTGGCGCAGGCATTTATTGACCACATTGTCAAATTGCATGGGATTCCTTCAGACATAGTCTCTGATAGGGGCACGCAGTTTGTTTCCATATTCTGGAAGGCTTTCTGTTCTCGCTTGGGGGTTCGGTTGTCATTCTCTTCTGCTTTCCATCCGCAGTCGAATGGCCAGACAGAGCGCGTCAATCAGAATCTGGAGACATATCTGGGCTGTTTTGTGGCGGAGAATCAGGAGGATTGGTGTTCTTTTTTGTCCCTTGCTGAGTTTGCTTTAAATAATCGTCGTCAGGAGTCCTCTGATAAGTCACCATTTTTTGGTGCATATGGGTTCCATCCGCAGTTTGGGACTTTCTCGGGAGAGGGCTCTTCTGGTTTGCCTGATGAGGACAGATTCTTCTCGTCTTTGTCATCTATTTGGCAAAAGATTCAGGATAATCTAAAGAGCATGAGTGAGAGATATAAGCGTGTGGCGGATAAGAGACGTGTGCCTGGTCCGGACCTGAATGTTGGTGATCTGGTGTGGTTGTCTACCAAGAATATCAAATTGAAGGTTCCCTCCTGGAAGTTGGGTCCTAGGTTTATTGGGCCTTACAAAATCCTGTCTGTCATCAATCCTGTTGCCTACCGTCTTGATCTTCCTCAGACTTGGAAGATCCATAATGTTTTTCATAAGTCCTTATTGAAACCTTATGTTCAACCTATTGTACCCTCGCCTTTGCCTCCTCCTCCGATTATGGTTGATGGAAATCTTGAATTTCAGGTCTCTAGGATTGTGGATTCTCGTCTTGTCCGCGGTTCCCTCCAGTACCTCGTTCATTGGGAGGGTTATGGTCCTGAGGAGAGGATGTGGGTCCCAGTGACGGACATTAAGGCCTCTCGTCTCATCAGGGCTTTCCATAGGTCCCATCCTGAGAAGGTGGGCCCTGAGTGTCCGGAGTCCACTCCTAGAGGGAGGGGTACTGTCACAGCCAGACAGCTGAGAAGCGCTCACAGGAGCTTCTCAGATCCTCCTCCTTGAATTTCTTTGTTTTGGTTTAGTTTCTCATCTCGTTAGTCTATCTCAGCTGTCATGCAGTTGGACTGATCGCTACCCTTTAAGTTCCTCCCCATAATGCAGTAGTGTGCGGCTGATACAACTTCCTGGAGTGTGTGTGCATGCTGTTCCCTGTTCCCAGTCGTCAGTCGTCAATCGTCTGCAAGATAAGTGCTGTTTATGTATTTATGATTTTGTCTTTTCTGGATCCAGGTGACCCTGACTCCCTCCGTGTCAGTGTAGGGAGCCGGTGGTCGTGTCCCTTCACTATTGTAGGGTCTTCAGGTAATAGATAGCCGAGGAACGTGGATATGCGGCCATCCACCTTTGTGGTGTTCGCATAGGCTGAGCAGTGAGGGAGAGCGGCAGGTCTATTGCAGGGGTCTCCCTTTGTTTCTTAGTTGTGGATCCAGAGAGACATTGTTTATATGGTATTGTCTTGTTTCCTGTACACCATCCGTGACAGGCGTCACTTTTTAGAGGGGGCAATCCACCCCGTCACGGTGATTACGGACCACAAAAACCTTCTGTACCTCGAATCAGCTAAGCGTCTCACCCCTAGACAAGCTAGGTGGTCGCTATTTTTTACCAGGTTTAACTTTTTCATCACCTATTGTCCTGGGGCAAAAAATACCAAGGCAGATGCATTATCTCGTAGTTTCCCTGGAGGGGGTAATGTGGGTGATCCGGTACCCATTTTACAAAGAGGAGTGGTTGTCTCGGCTGTACACTCTTTTCTCTAGGGGAAGGTGTTAGAGGCCCAGGGGGACGCCCCGGTCTCTTGCCCCTCAGAGAAATTGTTTGTACCGTTAAACCTGCATCTCGAATTATTAAAGGAACATCATAATTCGGCACTTGCTGGGCACCCGGGTAGTAAAGCAACCTTGGAGCTATTGTCTCGTCGTTTTTGGTGGCCAAGGTTGCGTCAGGATGTAATGGATTTTGTGTCTACTTGTTCTACTTGTGCACGCGCGAAAGTCTCTCATACATGTCCCGCAGGGTCTTTATTGCCACTTGTCATTCCCAATAGGCCATGGACACATCTGTCAATGGATTTCATCACTGACTTACCTTTGTCTGCGGGTAAAACAGTTATCTTGGTAGTAGTGGACAGGTTTAGCAAAATGGTACACTTTATTGTGTTACCCGCACTACCTAATGCTAAGACTCTTGCTCAGGTATTCATCAGTGAAATCGTGAAGCTTCACGGGGTCCCTTCCGATGTTGTTTCGGATCGGGGAACCCAGTTTATTTCTAAGTTTTGGAAAGCTTTTTGTTCCCGTTTGGGGGTACACTTGTCCTTTTCTTCAGCTTTCCATCCTCAGTCGAATGGACAGACTGAGCGTACCAACCAAAACCTTGAGACATATCTAAGGTGTTTTGTGTCTGAAAACCAAGAGGTGTGGTCATCATATTTACCGTTAGCCAAGTTTGCTATAAATAATCGCCGTCAGGAATCCACTGGCAAGTCACCATTTCTTGGTGCATATGGTTTTCATCCACAATTCTGTACTTTCAAAGAGGGGGGGTCTTCTGGGGTTCCCGAAGAGGAACGGTTTTCGTCATCTCTTTCATCTGTATGGCAGAAGGTGCAAGCTAACTTGAAAAATATGGGAGGTAAATATAAATGCATGGCTGATAAGAAACGGTCGCCAGGTCCGGACCTAGGAGTGAATGACTATGTGTGGTTATCTACTAGGAATATTAAGTTAAAGGTTCCCTCTTGGAAACTGGGTCCTAGGTTCATTGGTCCTTACAAAATAGTAGCCATCATTAACCCCGTGACTTTTCGCCTGGAGCTACCTCAAACTTTTAAAATACATAACGTCTTCCATAAGTCGTTACTCAAAAAGTATGTTCCACCTCTAGAACCGTCACCGCTGCCACCCCTCCTGTTGTTGTTGATGGTAATCTAGAGTTTCAAATATCCAAAATCGTTGATTCTCGTCGGGTCCGCCGCTCTCTTCAATATCTGGTGCATTGGAGGGGTTATGGTCCCGAGGAAAGAATGTGGGTCCCAGCGTCTGAGGTAAACGCTGACAGGTTAGTTCAGGCTTTTCATGCCTCTCATCCTGAGAGACCTAGTCCTGAGTGTCCGGAGGCCCCTCGTGGAAAGGGGGGTACTGTCACGAGGGTGTCAAGAGCCACGTCTGACTCCGTTATACCCGGGGTCAGGAAGTCGCAGCGGGTGGCTGCGCGCTCTATGCCGAAAGATAGTGCTGTTTCTTAATGGTAGCTTTCTGGGTTTGCCTTGCAATCCTTTTTGGTTCACTCAGGGATCCGTAGCTTCTCCTCCTCAGCTGTTTCTTGTCCAGCAATCCCAACCTCCTTATAATCCCATCTCCCACTTCTCTGGTTGCCAGATATAGAGCTTCCTGCCTGGACCTCTATACTGACCCACTGGAGCTGTGTAGCTGTGATTCCTGGTTGTTGTTCCAGAGCGTTACCCTCCGGATCCCTGTTGGGCTTTTGTTGTCCGCTGTTGTCGCCCACCTGGGATTATATGTTTGTCTGTATTGTCTGTCCCCTCCTTGGTGTTTCCCTTTAGTGTTAGTGGTGCGGACTAGTGTTCCCACCGCCCTATTCACTACGTAGGGCTCATCTCAGGGAAAGCCATGGTTTAGGCACGTGATCGGCGTACGGGTGAGGAACCCGTCTAGGGACGTCAGGGCAATCAGGTGCCAGCCTCAAGGTGAGTAAGGGGTCACCACCTTTCCCTCTCCCTTGGACAGGGCCTTTCCATTTCCCTCCCTTTGCGTCACGTATGTGATCGGCACGCCGGTCATGACACTTGCTGAACTGCTGGGAAATTCACATTTAATCTCTTGGTTTATATATAGAATTACTGTGCCTCAGTATTAAAAGACGGTCTAATATGTCGCCGTATGCATCTTGAACTGCTGACACTTTTGTTGTCTGTTCTCAATGTATAAGCAATCTATAGCAGACAGAAGAAAAATGATCACTTACATTAATCACTCTTCACTGCAGAACATATTCTGCTTCCATATTCTACATACATTTTTTCTTTAGTAACCATCAATTTTTAAATTCATCTCTATGGGCCATCATTTTCTGATTGGTGGAAGTATGATACCTTGGGCCCCCACCGATCAGCTGTTTGAGAAAGCTCCTGTGAGCCCTGTGGCCTTTTTTCAGTTTACCAAGCACAGCACCGTAGATTGTATCACGGCTGTGATTGGTTTCACGCTCAGTCCCATTCACTGAGGGTAGTTCATCAGTATCAAAATCTCAGAAAACCTCTTTAACCTACCTATTTCAGTGATTCTGTACAAAAAATATGTCTATCTCTCAGACTCAAACTTGTTTATTCATGCCAGCTCATACCAAGAGGTGTTGAAACTAAAGGGGCCTGGGGCTTACCTATACAAATAAACAACAATCAAAGCTCACTTAAAGGGATCCATACACTTTTTTTAAGCCTTTAATTTAATTTATACAGTGTCCGCTCTAATCTATCTCACTAACTTCTGCTTCACAATATGATTAAGTCCTGTATTACACTGGCCAAGGGTCAGCCAGATCATCACTAACAAGTAGAGTTGAGCAGACACCTGGATGTTCGGGTTCGCCGGACCCGAACTTGACCTGAACTTGAGCCTGAACCCGAACCCCATTGAAGTCAATGGGGACCCGAACTTTTGAGCACTAAAATGGCTCTAAAAAAAGTCCTCGAAAGGGCTAGAGGGCTGAAAAAGGAAGCAAAATGGGGGTGAGAGTAGGACAAGTGCCCTGGAAACAAATATGGATAGGGAAATAACTTAAAAATAACATAAAATACATACAAATAAAAAAAATATATATATGCCTCCAAAGATTCATAATAGGAGATCGGGGGAATAGAACTCACCAAAAGGAAGCAATGTAGGCTCAGTAACAAATATGGATAAATTCCCCACAGATTAAAACACGTACTGGTCAAAAACAGCAGGGACAATTGGAGGAAAGTGGGGGTCTGCCCAAGTCCCTCCAGAGGAAACCCCTCAGGAGGGAAGAAAAATAGAAGGACATCTAGGTAACCCGGCAAATAGAATAGATGATATAGATCAAAAATTGGCAGACATATTGGGGGCAGTAAATCAATCTAACCATGCATTGGGGGATTTGGCGATTAAAATCTCCTCAGTTCAATCTGATATTGTGATCATTAGAGATGATATGAATAAATTGCGGGAGAGGGTGCAGGATCTACAAACTAATGTGTTTAATATGAAGGTAGAAATGAACACCATGAATAAAATAATATTATCAATAGAAACTCAAAACGGAATTTTGGTGAATAGTCTCACGGATCTGGAGGACAGGCTGCGAAGAGTCAATCTCCGCTTTGTTGGATTTCCCGAGGGGTCTGAAAACGAAGACCCCACGGGTTTTATCCAGGGTTGGTTGCTGGAAAAGATTGGCCCAGAACACCTGTCCCCCGGATTCATGGTGGAGCGAGCTCATAGGATACCGAGTAGGAAACCACCCCCAGGTGCTACACCTAGAGCACTACTTGCAAGGTTAGTTAATGCAAAAGGTCGTGATACTGTGCTACGGAGGAAATGGGATTCACAGGGCTTAGAAGACGATGAAAACCGGATTGGTATATACCCTGATTTCTCTAGAGAAACACAGAGAAAAAGACGAGAATTTCAGGATATAAAGAGAAGGATGTTTAAGGCAAAAATAAAATACTCGCTATTATACCCGGCAAAACTCAGGATAGTTCACCGGGAACAGGTTCAGTTTCTGCTAAGCCCTGAGGAAGCATTGAATTGGCTTGACCATAATGGAGTTGGAGATTAGAAGAAAAGGGAAAAATAGGGGGAAAAAGAGATGAAGTGGGGGAGGTTGGAGGGGGTGGAGGGAGGAGGGAGGTGGGATGAAAGAGGCTTTGCGAGGATGTACCATCCCCGTAGACCATTACGGGGGGGGGGGGGGGGGGGTGGAGGGGGGGTTGGTGGGGAAGAGGGGGTGATTTGCTTGTTGTTGCCCAGTGTCGTCCCGGGCCGCAGTATTTGGCTATACTGCGCTAACATCTCACCGTTTTCCCTAGGGACATGATGTAACGGATCTTGGCTTGGAATGTGCGGGCTCTGGGCGATACATTTAAAAGGTGTATTGTATTTGACCAAGTGGACAGGCACTTACCCGCTATTGTAGGCTTGTAGAGAATCATCGCATTCCAGATAATATAGTGAGGGTTAAAAAAAAATGGGCCTCATATGAATATCATGCCTGCCTGTCCACTTGTTCGAGAGGTATAAGTGTATTTGTGGTCATGGCTACGGCAGAGAGCTAGCGCCCCGAACATGCCGAGACCTGAGAGAGGAAACCAACCTACCTAAACTAATATAGCTGGAGAGGTGCCCTTAGCCATACTGCGGGTAAGCCTAAAAGGGGGCATACCCTGAGGAGTATGGAAAGAAAAGGGGAGGGAGGGTGGGGCACCGAAAACGCATGCACATGAGGAGAGGGCGTGCCTCCTTTTAAGTGCGCCTACGCCCCTCCCACAAATGCAGGCTGACATGTCAGCCTTAAGCTACTTGTGGTCATGGCTACGGCAGAGAGCTAGCGCCCCGAACATGCCGAGACCTGAGAGAGGAAACCAACCTACCTAAACTAATATGGCTGGAAAGGTGCCCTTAGCCATGCCGCGGGTAAGCCTAAAAGGGGGCAAAAAACACACATAAGTAGGGAGAGAAAAAACCTTTATGCAGCTGACCAAGTTACAATACCAAACTGTGGAATGCCTGGGATATCCTGGCCTGAGGGTAGGTATGTAACGTGTGAAGCCTGAGGAGCGCCAGCGACCCATTTTGCGAATGACGTGGCCGGGGATGTTATGCTTTGAAGCCGCGGATGCAGCTCCAATACGGAAGGAGTGCCCTGAAATGGTCTTGGGGTTGAAACCCAAGCCCGCCGCCAAGGTGCGAACGTGGGAGATGAACTGCGAGGCCGTGAGGGCCGAGGCCTGGAACGGGAGCAATGGGCGGTCATGGGCGGAGTCCCCCAGAGCTGCCAGCCAGCTCCTGAGTACCTGGACCGGGCACCATGCGTTAGTGGACTGGAAGAACTTCACCTCCATTGGTGGTCCCACCTGCGAGGTTTTGGAAGTGAGGAGATGTAAGGAGAAATGGTCGTCGTGCCATACCAGCTGACCCCTGGTTAAAACCTTTGGACCTGGCTGAACTGTGGGTGAATTCGCTGGGTCTTAAGAACCCGTGGAACTAAGGTATATGGCAGCCTTGATGACAGTGCTGGAAAGGAGCCCAAAAGGAAGACCATCTAGGGAGGTTGAAAGCTTTCTAAATAATTCCCCTGACACAGCCTACCTGCTCGGGATGGCCGCGTGACTACTCTTCTGAACACCCCTGAGTGTTGCCCTAACCGTTTGGGACAGAAAAACCGACCTACTTTCGGGGTCCTCCAACATGGAGAAATGTTGGACTTCGGCCAAATATCATTGATGGTGTTAAAGGATAGTTGCGGTCAGTATGATAGTAAGCTATGCAAGCTGTGATGTAAGTGGTCTTGTCAGTGTCTTGTCTTGGATGCAAGCACATGAACCTGATGAAGGTGTTCCAAGCGGTCCTGTAGTTCCTGGCCGTGTTACAAGATAAAGACTTCTGCATCAGGATTTTGCTGAAGCAATAAAAAGGTTTACTCCAACACGAGAGTTTGATACATCGGAGGAGGGAGCCCCACTCGGTCTGCCTCTGGCATGACCTGAAAGAAAGTTTTGAAATGAAAGCGGGACAAGGCGTCTGCGGCCGTATTAGGAAGGTGATTACCGTCTTGGGGCCTTCTGTCTTTGCGGGTGCCACCGGAACATTGAAATGAGCAAACCGCTGGGGCAGAGCCTGGAGCTTGCTCGGCTGGCAGTCTGGGCCTTCGATTTAGAAAAAAGTCATCCAAGTAATGGATGACCAGAGGACAGTCGCAGTGGTTGACCAGGATCCAATGCAACGCCTGCGCGAACTGGTCAAACAGCCAGGGGCTGCTCTTGGACCCGAACGTCAGGCGATTGGCAAAGAAATATCGGTCTTGTCACTTGATGCCATGGAACCTCCAAGCTGTGGATGGATGGCAGTAAATCGAAGGCATCAGCGATGTCCGCCTTGGCCAACCATGCCCCCCGACCTACCTGAAGAATGAGTTGGATGGCCTCGTCTATGATGGCGTAACTCATTGAAAACTCCTCAGAGGGCACTAAGGAGTTTAGACTGGGTGTGCTGGAGCAATGAGATGCAGACAAGTCAGAAATTAGACTTTTTTTTTTTGGTACACTGTTGGACACGATACCTATGGGGACTAGCCTCCAGAGGTCAAACGGCGTGAAAGCAAAGGGACCGATGAGGAACCCCTTGACCAATTCTGACCTGATCAGAGTCCCCACCGGTTTGGGATCCCTGATTGCCGACAGAAGATTGGGACCCTCCCAAGAGGCTTGTGGGAGACCTACCAGGCCTGTGTGGAAAGCCGTGGTGAACCCGCAGACCAGGAACTGTACAACTGTGGGTTATAATGATTCTGCAGCAGGGATTCTAGTAGAACCACATTGACCCCGCTTAGACAGGATGGCCTGGATCTTGAGGACACGTCATCTGGGGGTGAGCCCTGAAACAGACTGCGCACACATGAAGGGCCCTACATTTGTTGTAATGACAAGCAGTTTGATTAAGTTATTACAAACCTGGCTGTTGCACCGGAAACCTATTGGCCGCCCTAGCTAGTCCGTGGCTGGGCCAGACCGTTGAAGGGACCCGGAGCTACTGGGAAGGGATCTGCCCTGGGACGTGGAGGGCTTTGCCTTGGGGTACCAAGCGGAGTGGGCAAAGGACTGGCCTGAGGCGCACGCCGGGGCCTTGAGCCCCATGAAATGCCGGCAAAGAGGTCCAAGTCCATGGTGGCCCAGTTTGTGATGTGCTGGAGTTGGGCCAGCGCGGCGGCGGCTTTGGCTGAAAGGGAGCGATGGTAGTCGTGGAAAGCCTAGCCGCCGTACTAGTGGCCCAAGTCCGTGACTCTATACAGGTACGTGTCCAACTCCTCCCGCCTCTCGGGGTGGACCGAGCAGATGGCGTCCCTAAATAGACTGAAAAGCGAGGGCGAATTCCGTGATTGTAAGCTTTTGTTTAGGCTGGGATCCCTGGCCTTGAGAACAATGGACTCGTCACCGCAAGCTACGGTTTTGCTGTCTACCGTGTCATGGGTGGCTATCAGGATGGATGCAGGATTAATATCATGTCCTTCCAAAATGTCTTTTTGATGTGGCAGGGAATGAAAAGCGAGGGAGCAATCTCGGGAGCGTGCGGAACCCTACCTGGGGGAACGGGCCCTGGGGTGGAGGTTATTGGCAAGGCTAGAGTGGACCGGTCAGGTGGCAGCCCCCGGTAGGGCTCGACGGCCAGGAGTCTGGACTGGACGTCCGAAACCAAGGAGGCGACGGAGTTCATCCCAGCATGTAGCTGCGTCGGGGACACCTGAAGGGTGGACATGGAGACTTGCTCCAAGTCCGGGGCTGCTGGTTCAGCCAGCAGTAGCCTATACAGCTCTGCTTTACGGCGGAGGCAGGGTATTGGATCCCTCTCCGGTTAAGCTCCGCAATCAACTTCGGAATTGACCAACTCCTTAGGGCCGCTCGGATGCGGGTGTTTCCGGTACCGATAGGGCTTCTTCGATGTTGGAAATATGCGACATACTGCAGCTGCGAAGCGACAAATAGAAAATAACATTTGACCAGGAAGCCCCGGACCTTGCAAGCGACACCCGAGTCGTGAATGGTGGTTAAAGGAGGACTAGCGAGTGTCTAGTGCTCTGAACGGCGGGACCGTGGACTAAGCGTGAAATGACGTGAGAAGGCTAACCGTACTTGGCCCCAGACAGGGAAATGAAAACTGAAGAGAAAACAAACATCAAACCTGAAATCGTACCGGAGAAAGGACTACCGAATCGCGTCTAAAACATGACAGGTGACAGAAACAGTAAATTAACAGTGTGGACCTGAAAGTGACAGGCAACAGAAAATAAATAATACCACATAAGACCTTGAGCGATGCGGACACTGGAAGAGATAAAAGATCTACGTACGCCTGAGCGCGATAAACCATGGCATGAGAAGTGACGAACGTGCACCCTAAACGTAAGAGGCAACAGAAACTGGAAACGTACATCAATGTGCAGCCGGTGGCAGACACGGCGTGACATGAACGTAAGCCCGAAGCGTGACGGGCAGCAGATGATCAATGAAAAACGTAAGCCTGAAGCGTGACAGGCAACACCTGAAAAGTAAAACACGTACGCCTGAAGCGCAACAGGCAACAGATGATGAATTGAAACGTAAGCCTGAAACGTAACAGGCAACAGATAATGAAAATAACACGTAAGCCTGAAGTGTAACAGGCAACCCATGATAAGTTAAAAACGTAAGCCTGAAACGTAACAGGCAACAGATAATGAAAAATAACACGTAAGCTTGAAGCGTAACAGGCAACATATGATAAATTAAAAACGTAAGCCTGAAACGTAACAGGCAACAGATAATGAAAATGACACGTAAGCCTGAAGCGTAACAGGCAACATATGATAAATTGAAAACGTGAGCCTGAAACGTAACAGGCAACAGATAATAAAAAATGAAACGTAAGCCTGAAGCGTAACAGGCAACAGATGATACATTGGCAATAGATGACAGATTGAACGTGCGTTTGAACGTGACAGGCAACAGATGATACACTTGTACAAAAACGTGAGCTTGAACCGTGGCAAGCACCCGACATGGTGAGATGTGCACGTAAGCCTGGAGCGCATCAGGTGGCAATGGTAACAATACGTGAGTCGGAAACGTGACAGGCCAATGATTGAAGAAGGAACGGACGCCTGGACAGAACAGGCCGTGGGAGGCGAGAGGCGTGAGCCTGGCCGTGACCGCCAATTGATACATAGGCCTGACACGTGACAGCAACAGCCTGTCATAGACAGATATGACAGTGAAACAAAACATGGTGACATGAACAAGAAGTAACTTGAGACGTGACTGGAGACAACCCGGTGACTATGAAGTGACCCTGACGCGGGTGACAAAAGGAGTAGGAAGTTGCATTGCAGCGTAGACTGAAAGACCGCGAATGTGTGGTAGAAAATGAAGCAGTTACCGGAAATGTCCGTGGATGTAGTGAGTGGAAAAGCGATGGTCGGCTCAACAGGACAAATGAGCGCCACCTGGCTGACGAGCGCAGCCAGAGTGGCGCAGCACCCGGGGTCTGCAAAATAATTAGTAACGTGAGGGGGAGACTACGCCGACCGGAACGCGCCAATGCGTCCCAACCGTGAACTAGGGATCCATCACTGTTTTTTTTTTTTTAAAGAGATTTCACTGCTACTGCTTTGACTGTGTGGAGATAATAAAAAAGCTTTGGGTGTGACTGGAGTGGGAAGGACTAAAATGCCAGCACCTCCTAACTGTTTGAACCCTGAGTGGGGATTTTAGACCTCTGTAAGGATGCACGGATCCCTAGTTGAAGGTTGAAGCTTTAATAAGTGTGTGAACACTAGTGTTGAAAATGTGGGCTGGGGGGTGGCCATCACACCAGGCCAGATGGTTCCCCTGTGGTGAAGGAGCGGTACCCCCGCCCTCCCTGGCACCGACTCCGGACGGACTCCCTCCCCCGACAGGGTCGGAAAAGGGGAAAAACCGGAATGAGGTAGGAGCTGCGGCGGCTCACCAGAGCCGCCAGGGGAAGCTTGCCACGCGACACAGGCCGGGACGCCGACTCCGTTGCCGCGGCAACCGAGACGCTGCGCCGCGAACCTGCTTGGCGTCCCACGTGACCTCCTTTGCAGGCGCCGGAAGCGGGGACAGTGCTGGCCGCATAGCCGGAAGTAGAAGGTGGGTGAGGGAACACCGGGCAGTGGTGGAGGAGCACGCGGAGGGGGTGGGGGGCGAGACCGAGGTAACTTACCCTGACAGCCGGATGGACAGGCGAGCATCGGGGGGAGCCGCGGAGACTACTTACCTGACGAGCAGCGCGGCAGCAGGGGACGTGACGCTAATGGCGGGAACAGGACCGAAAACGCACGCACATGAGGAGAGGGCGTGCCTCCTTTTAAGTGCGCCTACGCCCCTCCCACAAATGCAGACTGACATGTCAGCCTTAAGCTACATGTTCATAAGAATGTCGATTACATCCCCCTGAAGCAGCGGGTTGATAAGGAGGGAAGGTATATTTTTTTGCATGCTTGATGGAATGGGGTTATTTGTATAATTGCATTCATTTATAACCCTCCCCCCTTCTCGGCCGCTGTAATAACAAGTTTGGCAGAATTTATGAGTACTTGGCAGGGCTGCCCCACATTGGTGATGGGCGACTTTAAAGGGATTCTGTCATGACATTTGAGGCCTATAACCTAAACATATAGCCAGGTCCCTACTAATAACCTGAATCTGAAACTGTCCTTATTAAATGTGCCTGTGGCTCTATTAGCACATAAAACAGGTTTTTATAACCTGTCATTCACCTACCTAAGGTGCCCAAGGGGACGTCGCTTGATACAGGGTGCCCGGCTGCAGCCATCTCCGTCTGGTGCCCATCGCCGCCTTCCCACTAGAAATCGCCACCCTCCCTTTCTATAGAGCTGCCTTCCTCACCTCAGCATCGCCTCTGAAATCGTTCGCTCCCTCAGCCAGATCCCGTGCGGCTGTGAGAGGATGGCTGCAATAGGGCGGTCATGGCAGGTTTGAGCGAAGTGCGCCGGCCGGCGCATGCGCACTTCGCTCACGAGGCCACTGCCAGGAGTCCGCACGGGCGCATCAGGTTATGCCTAGTGCGCATGCGTGGGATCTGGCTGAGGGAGCGGACGATTTTGGAGGCGGTGCTGAGATGAGGGACAAAAGATAAATCCCAGCAGCTGTGTCTTTCAAATAAGCTTCTTTTTTATTTTTTCTTCATAAAGCAGAAAGTCCTACAACCAGGACGCGTTTCGGCATGCAAGCCTTTTTTGAGTACCACCTGAGATGAGGGAGGCGGCGCTGAGGTGAGGAAGGCGGCTCTATAGAAAGGGAGGGCGGCGATTTCTAGTGGGAAGGCGGCGCTGGGCACCCTGTATGAAGCGACGTCCCCTTGGGCACCTTAGGTAGGTGAATGACAGGTTATAAAAACCTGTTTTATGTGCTAATAGAGCCACAGGCACATTTAATAAGGACAGTTTCGGATTCAGGTAATTAGTAGGGACCTGGCCATATGTTTAGGTTATAGGCCTCAATTGTCATGACAGAATCCCTTTAATAATGTCATGGACCTGGACAGAGCATCTGCTTCAGCCCATAAGAGAGTTGGGGGAGCCACCCCACTAGCCAGGATGTCTCAAGAAATGGCGCTGGTGGGTGTATGGCAGTTTCTGTATGGAAACAAGAGGGAATACTCTTGTTTCAGCCGCTCGAATAGGTCCATGTCCAGGATTGACCTGGCGCTTGCGAATATAGATTTTTTACAGTTAATAGTGCGGATGAAATATGAGGTACATTGTATCTTGGATCATTCACCTATATTAGTGACGATACGGAAAAAGGATGAACTGAGGAAGGTAGTACGATTTAGATTAAACCCCCACTGGATAAGCATTATAAAAGAACAGCTATAGTTAAAGCCATACAGGAGTTTTGGAGTAAAAATTATGAGTCGACTCACATACATTTTGTAATGGGACACACTAAAAGCATTCTTACAGGGACTCTATTTTGTTCAAATAAAAAAATCTGAAAACTGAGTTCGCCAGAGAGGGAAAACAACTAGCTGAACAAGTTAAAATAGCAACAGCTGAAGCGTCCAAAGACCAAAATACGTCCTCCGCACTTCGATTACAGCAACCCCAGGAGGTATTTAATAACTACTTTAGGGCTCTTTCACACTTGCGTTCTTGTCTTCCGGCATAGAGTTCCGTCGTCGGGGCTCTATGCCGGAAGAATCCTGATCAGGATTATCCTAATGCATTCTGAATGGAGAGAAATCCGTTCAGGATGCATCAGGATGTCTTCAGTTCCGGAACGGAACGTTTTTTGGCCGGAGAAAATACCGCAGCATGCTGCGCTTTTTGCTCCGGCCAAAAATCCGGAACACTTGCCGCAAGGCCGGATCCGGAATTAATGCCCATTGAAAGGCATTGATCCGGATCCGGCCTTAAGCTAAACGTGGTTTCGGCGCATTGCCGGAGCCGACATTTAGCTTTTTCAGAGTGGTTACCATGGCTGCCGGGACGCTAAAGTCCTGGCAGCCATGGTAAAGTGTAGCGGGGAGCGGGGGAGCAGTGTACTTACCGTCCGTGCGGCTCCCCGGGCGCTCCAGAGTGACGTCAGGGCGCCCCAAGCGCATGGATCATGTGATCACATGGATCACGTCATCCATGCGCATGGGGCGCTCTGACGTCATTCTGGAGCGCCCCGGGAGCCGCACGGACTGTAAGTATACCGCTCCCCCGCTCCCCGCTCCTACTATGGCAACCAGGACTTTAATAGCGTCCTGGGTGCCATAGTAACACTGAACGCATTTGGAAGACGGTTCCGTCTTCAAATGCTTTCAGTACACTTGCGTTTTTCCGGATCCGGCGTGTAATTCCGGCAAGTGGAGTACACGCCGGATCCGGACAACGCAAGTGTGAAAGAGGCCTAAGAAATAAGGCCCAACAAAAGGTCTTTATGGGACAGAGATACTTCTGTGAGTCGGACCGAGCCGGCGGAATGCGCGCGTCCATTGTACAAAATCAAAGACCGGCAAGTAAAATAATGAGTTTGAGAAACAGGGAGGGAAGTCTGGTAACAGAACAGAGCCTATTAAACAACTACTGATAGAATACTTTGCGAATATATACAAAACCGAGCAGGAAGAAACGGTGGATGTTATTGATGCTTATCTTGACTCATTGGATATTCCAACACTTTCCAGTGAAGAAAGCACAAAATTAAATGCTCCATTCCAACTAACTGTATATAGGGAGGCACTCGATACCATTAAGGCTACATGCACATGACCGTGCCGTTTTTTGCGGTCCGCAAACCGCGGATCCGCAAAAAACAGAAGCCGTCCGTGTGCCTTCCGCAATTTGCGGAACGGAACAGGCGGCCATTGATATAACTGCCTATTCTTGTCCATGTTATATTTTTTTTGCGGGGCCGCGGAACGGAGCAACGGATGCAGACAGCACACGGAGTGTTGTCCGCATCTTTTGCGGCCCCATTGAAGTGAATGGGTCTGGGTCTAAAACTGCGGCTTGGATGCGGACCCAAACAACTGCCGTGTGCATGAGGCCTAAGGGGAATACTTCCCCAGGTTCCAACAGCCTATCCTTTGAAATTTACAGGAAATATGGAGAGATTCTTCTCTTTGTTGCAGCGAGTCTTTGATGAGTCGGTGGACGCAGGTAGATTGTCACCTTCTATGTCTGAGGCACTAATTACCTTGATCCTGAAGAAGGATAAGGATGCGCATGAGGTCGGCTCATATCGGCCGATCTCATTGCTCAATACAGACTATAAAATACTAGCAAAAACCCTTGCAGTCCATCTCAACCCTTGCAGTCCATTAGTATTTCTGGATATAAAATTTATTGGACAAAATCAGTCCTTCTGCCCCTGTTTCATATGCTCCCTAATATAAACTCTAGAGTCACGGTACTCAAGTCCCCTGCACATTTTGAATACCTGGGGATTAAGATAGGTACCAGATTAGCAGACTATCACAAATTAAACCTGGTCCCCTTAATTGAAAAAATTAAGGGTAAAATAAGTATATGGCAAAAGCTACATCTATCTAGGATGGTGCTAATAAAAATGGTCTTGCTACCACAAATACTGTACCCACTCACCGTTTGCCCAATCTGGATTGGTGACCCCTTTTTCTATGCTCTAGAACAACAATTTTATTATCTTATATGGGGGAGAAAAAGGGTCAGAATCCGCCAGAAGTATCTATGGCTACCAGAAGAACAAGGCGGATTATCCGTTCCTTATATGCAAGGATATTATCTGGCAGCGCAGATACAATGGTGTATGGGACAGAGTTCTCAGATCTTTATGCAGAAGCTAACAACGGAATTTGAGGGGACTCATCGAGACATATTCACGGTACTGGAGTCCGGTTTTCTTGCTATAAAGGTAAGATTGTGCCCAATAAGTCACATGCTTCACTATGTGTGGAAGAAAATCTAAAAGATATTGGGCATTAAGAATAGGGTTATCTTTTCTCCAGTCTGGCATAATAACAATTTATTAGAGTTGAGATTTATAAAACACAAATTTTGGGAAAAGAGGGGTATTTTTCGAATTTCGCATATAGTTAACGACACGGGGTTGTGTACACTGGAGGAACTTCTCTTGGGAAGTGAGATTAACACAATGGTTAAGTATAGATACACACAATTACAACACACTTTTCGCTACATTAAAGATAATCATCATATAATAGTTGAAGATGATGAATTCACTAATTTCTGCTACACTTTTCAAGGTACAAGGATATCTGTTTCACAAGTATATCAAAAAATTCTACTAAGTTTAGGTAAGGTTGTTAAATTCACTAGTGAAGATAGTTGGCAGCAAGATGCCGGACACGAGATGATAATTAATTGGCGCAGTATATATAGTAGTATAAAGAAAGCATCTATATCTAAAAACTATCGGCTGATACAATTTAGCATTACACACAGGTTATATTATACTCCACTGCTACTCGGTAGGTTCAAAAACAGTGCTGATGATAAATGTCCTAAATGTTGTCATGAAAAGGCAGATTTTAAACATATGCTATGGAATTGTCCAGCTCTAAAAAAATTCTGGGAACAAATATATGATGAATTACAAAGAGTTACCTCCCAGAAATATCCAATGGAATTATCGTTGGCACTGTTAGGACAACTACCCCACAGCATGATAAATAAACACCGTAAATTACTGTGGTTGAAAGGATTAATGATAGCCCGGGTTATTATCACTAGAGTTTGGGGCTCTGAAAAACACCCGGAATATGAAACCTGGAAAGGATTAATGAATAAGATCAAGAGTTATGAAAATATATTATTTGAAGGATCCCAAAAGATACTCGATTGGGAACGAACCTGGGAAGATTGGTGATGGGTTCTATGATTATTGAAGCAGTTTTTATTTCTGGCCGTGCCACGCTCTTGGCGACACCGGGGCAACAATAGGGCAACAACGAGCAAATCAGGGGAGATTAGGGGTTAAAAATGTATGTCAATGTACATTATGATTATTCATTTTTTGCATTACACGAATGAATGGATTGTAAATGTATGGAATCATTTTTTGGGGGGATTTGATAAAAAAATAATAATCTTGAACTAGGAGGAGGAGGTGGATGTGGAGTAGGAGGTTGAGGAGTGACCATGGCGGTGTAGGTGGAAGCGGCGGTGGAGGAGGAGGAGGTAGCCAACACAATTTTTTTTTTATTGATTTTTTTATTGATTTTTTATTGGGGTAGCTCCCAAAATATTGGGACATATAAAAAAAGAAAATAAAGAATAAGTGCACTTGAGTATAACAATGGCTGGGTGAGGCCGGTATAAATGTCTATTTTGCACAAGGTACAGACAAGTCTTGTGGGATCCATGCCTTGTTCATTTTAATAAACGTGAGCTTGGCTGTGGACAGGCGGCTGCGCTTGTCTTTGATAACGCCCCCTGCCGTGCTAAAAACACGTTCAGACAATACACTGGCTGCAGGGCAGGCCAGCCCCTCCAGGGCATAAAGGGCAAGCTCAGGCCATGTGCCCAATTTGGAGACCCAGAAGTTGAATGGGGCAGACCCATCATTCAGTACGTGTAGGCGTGTGCACACATACTGTTCCACCATGTTGCTGAAATGCTGCCTCCTGCTAAAACATTCCATATCAGCTGGTGGTGCTGGTTGTTGTGGCGTGCTGACAAAGCTTTTCAACATTTTGGCCATGCTAACCCTGCCTTCTGAGGTGCTGGCGGTGCCCCAGCTGCGTTGGCGACCTCTTCCTCCTCCTCTGCCTTTGCCTTATGCTTCCACTGAGCCCCCATTGTCAATTGGGAATGCCCTCAGAAGCGCGTCTACCATCTTGCGCTAGTAGTCGCGCATCTTCCGATCACGCTCCAGTGAGGGAATTAAGGATGGCATGCTATCCTTGTAACGGGGATCCAGCAGGCTGGCCATCCAGTAATCAGCACAAGTTTGAATGTGGGCGACTCAGCAGTCGTTACGCAGACACTGAAGCATGTAGTCGCTCATGTGTGCCCAGGCTGCCCAGAGGCAAGAACAAGCTATCCTCTGTGGGATGTGTATCATCTGTGTCTTCCGTATCCCCCCCCAGCCACGCTCCAGTGATGCCCACGAGCTGCGTTGGGTGCCACCCTGCTGTGAACACGGTTCCTCCTCTTCCTCCTCATCCTCCAGAACTGTGCCCTGGCTGGACAATTGTATACCTGGCCTATGCTGATGCAGGAACCCACCCTCCGAGCCACTTGTGAATGACTGGCCTGATAGCCGTGACCCCTCTTCCTCCTCCTCTTTCTGCTGTACAACATCCTATTCCATTATCGCCTAAACCGTTTCTTAAAGGAGGCATAGAAGTGGGATAGTAACGCTTAGAACGGCGTCATCACCACAGGCCATGTTGGTGGAGTACTCGAAACAGCGCAACATGGCACAGAGGTCTCGCATGGAGGCTCATTGGTGGTGAAGTGGTGCTGTTCCGCAGGGCGACTGACCCGTGCGTGCTGCAGCTGAAACTCCACTATCGCCTGCTGCTGCTCGCACAGTCTCTCCAGCATGTGCAAGGTGGAGTTCCACCTTGTGGGCATGTCGCATATGAGGCAGTGAGCGGGAAGGCCGAAGTTACGCTGCAGCGCAGACAGGCGAGCAGCAGCAGGGTGAGAATGCCGAAAGAGCGCACAGACGGCCCGCACTTTCTGAAGCAGATCGGACATGTCTGGGTAGTTTTTCTGGAATTTCTGCACAACTAATAACACAACCAAATTGCGCATTGGTCACTGCTTGATAAAGAGTATGGTACCATAAATTTCCACAAGTATAATCTAGATAGATACATTTGAAAATGTAACTTTTAAAAGTGTACAATAAATCCCTCAATATATGTGATATACACCATTCGCTGCGCCAATGGTAACCAGGAGCTAGGGATAGGGGAGACTAGTACTGGGTCTCTAAAAACTAGTCTCTCCCTACAATGGATATGAGGTGTCAGTGGCACTGTCCACATCAATTCCCACATTAGCCCGTGGAAATCTGTTAGGCCCTCCCTGTCCCTGCGCAGCAATGGAGACTGCCCAGTGGAGGAGGTGGGGACAATCACTGCGGGATAACAGAGGGGGCACTGTTATCCCGCAGTGATTGTCCCCACCTCCTCCCCTCTATACCTGTCTCCGTCAGCGGGACAAGAAGGGGAGGGACACACCCTCCCTGACATGATCGGGAGGCCTGGCAGTCATGTGATCTAATGGGGAAGGCGGTGGCTGACTCTGCACGTCATCGGGCTATACACATGACCGGTCACGTGACAGACAACTGACCGCTGACTGGAGGGGGTGGGCCGGCATTCATGGCGTCCTTTAAAAAGCTCCACTCTACACCTTTAAAAAGCTCCACTCTACATGTGACAATGTTGCTGCTACAAGCCATAACACAGCTGCATCCGTGTGGACCGATACATGGGGGCAAAGATAAGTACTGAGACTTATGTAATTCAATGTACCACTGGGATTCATTTTCCCTTCTCCATTTGATGATTGTATTGTAGGCCAGTGAGAAGAGGTGGGCTTGAGTTTGGGTGTGCGGTTACAAACACAGCCCAACGCAGTGATCACCACCTCGGAAACTGAGCTAATGTCCAAAGAAACGCATTGGTACGTTTAGAAGGACCAAATGAAGTACATGTTTATGACCGGAAGACTTACATACTGGAAACAGGGCCCTCCACCACAGTGTGATGAAGCTGGGCAGTCTCTGTTGCTGTGCAGGGACAGGGAGGGCCTAACAGGTTTCCATGGGCAACTGTGGGAATTGATGTGGACAGTGCCACTGACACCTCATATCCATTGTAGGGAGAGACTAGTTGTTAGAGACCCAATACTTGTCTCCCCTATCCCTAGCTCCTGGTTACCATTGGTGCAGCGAATGGTGTATATCACATATATTGAGGGATTTATTGCACACTATTAAAAGTTACATTTTAAAAGGTATCTATCTAGATTATACTTCTGGAATTTCTGCACATGTGCCAGGCAAGGGATGTGCGTCAAACCGGCGAGGCCCAGAGCTGCTACGAGATTTTGCCCATTATTGCACACCACCAGGCCGGGCTTGAGGCTCACTGGCACCAACCACTCATCGGTCTGTTGTTCCATGCCCGTCCACAGCTCCTGCGCAGTGTGGGGTTTTTACCCCAAACACATGAGTTTCAAAACTGCCTGCTGTCGTTTACCCCTGGCTATGCTGAAGTTGGTGGTGAAGGTGTTTCACTGACCGGATGAGGAGGTGGTAAAGGAGGAGGAAGCGGAGTATGAGGAGGAGGCAAAAGGAGGCAAAAAGAAATTCCCTGCAATCCTGTAGCTGAAGGACATGCACCAAACTCCTATCTGCCTCAGGCCCAGCCGCCACTACATTTGCACAGTGTGCAGTTAAGGAGATATAGCGTCCCTACCCATGCTTACTGGTCCACATATCAGTGGTTATGTGGACCTTGCCACAGATGGCTTTGTGCAGTGCACACCTGATTTTGTATGCCACTTGGTTGTGCAGGGAAGGGATGGCTCGCCTGGAAAAGTAGTGGCGGCTGGGAACCACTTACTGTGGGACAATCAGGTTTTTAAAACTGTCCGTCTCCACCAGCCTGAATGACAGCATTTCAAAGGCTAGGAATTTTGAAATGCTGGCATTCAGGGTAAGGGATCGCGGGTGGGTAGAGGTGTACTTCCTCTTTCTCTCCAGTGTTTGGGAGATGGACAGCTGATGGCACGACCAGGGCCACGTCCCTTATTTGACGCTCTCCTCATTCTTTGCGTTCACCCACCAAACTAACAGATGGTTTATGTCAGGCGACAATGTAACCGCCAATAGTCAACAATAAAGTTCATCGACATTAAGGCTGTGCCGGTGTCATAAAGAGAAAAAAATTATTGAGGTCACATAACTTAATACAATTACTTCACTGTCACTAAAAATGTGAATTTGTCAACCAACAATGTAACAGCAGTATTTACTGGTTTTATTGGACTGCAAGAAATGCAGCACAAGCTGCAAATGTACTATCTAGCACAAAAAGTGTACTTTTTTCAAAAAACAATGTAACAGCAGTATTTAACGGTTTTATTGGACTGTCAGAAATGCTGCGCAGGCCTCAAATGTACTCTACTAATAAGCATTTGCTGAAATGCTCATTAACATTGATCTGGCTATGTAAAAGTGCCGCCAATTACCCGACGAACTAGAAAACGCTCATTCATCGGCAATTGCATCTTTCATGCAGGCACAAAAATAATTGTTTGCTGGCAGAAGATAATGTCTTTTAATCACGCTCTGCTGCCAGCAAATAAAAATTCCGTATGAAGACAAGAGATGGCATTAGGGATTGCTCCTCCCCACACAGTGGAGGAGATCACTTCATGTAACAAGGCGTTCATCTGCCAATGTAATACAGTCCTAACAAATAGTAAGCCAATAGTGATGATCGAACATGCTCGGCTGAACACCAGTTCGGCTTGAGCATCGTGATGCTCGGCACATCACGGTGTTCGGCTGAATACCGCGTGTGCTCTAGCGCCATGCTCGAGTCTCCTCCCCGCACATTTGTTGGCTGCTACGCAGTCAATAAACGTGCAGGTAAGTACTGCCACTCACTGTAAGGCTACATGCACAAGACTTTTCCATTTTTTGCGGTCCGCAATCCGCGGATCTGCAAAAAACGGAAGCCGCCCGTGGGCCTTCCAGAATTTGCGGAACGGGCGGCCCATTGTAGAAAAGCCTATTCTTGTACGCAAAACGGACAAGAATAGTACATGCTATATTTTTTGGGCTAAGCTACGTAATGGAGCAAAGGATGCGGACAGCACACGGAGTGCTGTCCGCATCTTTTGCGGCCCCAGTGAAGTGAATGGGTCCACACCCGAGCCGCAAAAACTGCGGTTCGGATGCGGACCCGAACTACGGTCATGAGCATGAGGCCTAATGCCGTAGCCATGTTGGTTACTGGCATTACAGTGATTGGCTGGCCGGAATGTGTGATCGGGTGCTATAAAGCACCAGATGACATGTGGTTCGGCCAGTCTTAGTCAGGGAGAGCTGTGCTGTAGAAGGGACAGATAATGTAGGGAATTGAATTTTATTTTTTGGTTAGGCAGGGTTGGTGTTATAAACCCAAAAGTCCTTTTAAGGACTATTGCTGTGTCTGGCAGCAATATATATTATTAGCGCTAACTGCGCTAATTTGCGTGCAATTGTTAGAGACCCAAAAGTCCTATTAAGGATTATTGTTGTATCTGGCAGCAATATATACTATTAGCGCAACCGGTGATCCCACATTCGGATACTCCGAGGAGCTCTTTTCATCGCCATTCCTTGATTTGGGCCTCTCGCCAAGCCCACTTGAAGAAGGACATGAGGGGATCGTGTGCACCGATGCCTAAACTCTTGAGCATCCAAAGTCACAAGAAGATGATGGTGGGGAACCGCAATTAGTGTTTCACGAGGTGGATGATGATCATGAGACACAGTTGCCAATTAGTCAACGGCAATTAGTGTCTCAATATGTTGATGATGAGGATGAGACACAGTTGTCAATAAGTGAGGTTGATGTTAGGTCAACAAGTCAGGAGGATGACCAGAGTGAGGAAGTGGAAGAGAAGGTGGTGGACGATGAAATCCCTGACCCAACCTGAGAAGGTGGCAAGCGAGCGAGGATTGCAGTACAGAGGGGGGGATCCGCAGCACTGGAACAGGCTGGAATGGCAGTGGGGTGGCAAAAGGGAGAAGGCGGGCCACACCAAACAGGCCCACAACTGTTCCCCGGAGCACCCCCTTTCGGCAATCTCCCTTGCCAAGGGGTAGGTGTTCCACAGTCTGGCGCTTTTTTGAGGAAAGTGCGGACGATACAAGAATAGTCATTTGCAAAAAAATTAGCAGGGGCGTGACCACTATCAACCTCACCACCACTATCATGATCCACCACATGGCATCAAAGCACCCTAATAGGTGGGTCAAATGCCTGAGTCCTCAATCAGTGTCTGCGGGTGACACCACTGCCTCCTCTTCCCCTTCCCCTACTAGTGAAGGTGAGCAACGTGTGTGCCCATTTCCGAACATCATCTATAGCTGCCGCCGGTCTGGCAACACTGCAGCAGCACTTGCAATTGCCAGCTCAGCGACTGGAACTCAACGTTCCACATGTTGGCCAGGCTTTGTGAGCAGCAAGGGGCAGTAGTGGAATACCAGCTGCAACATGGTCATCGCCTTTCCAGTCAGCTTCCGCTCTTCACAAGGGACGAGTTGGCATGGATGTCTGACCTCTGTGAGGTTTTACGCAACTTTGAGGAATCAACACAGATGGTGAGCGGCGATGCTGCTATTATCAGCGTAACCATCCCACTTCTGTGTCTATTGAAACGCTCGCTGCTCACAATAAAGGACAACACTTTGCATGTGGAAGAGGTGGAAATGGGGGAAGACAGTACACAATGTGATATAATTGGTATATGATGATGATGATGAGGATGAGAAGATGGTTGCATCTGCTACAGAAGGTAGTATCCCATTTTTCCTCCACTCCACCCTCCACCGTCATCGCGCTCATCTGGCAAAAGGCAGCTTCTGTGGCCTACATGTTTGAGCGTAAAAAGTTAATGACGCTGGATAACCCTCTTGTTCAACGGCTGACCACTGGCTTGTCGGAACTGCTAGCCCGCCAACTACTGCCATATAAACTGGTGCACTCGGAGGCCTTTAGAAAATTTGTGGCCATTGGCACACTGCAATGTAAGGTCCCCGGAAGGAAATATTTCTCCCAGAAGGGCATCCCAGAGCTATATGGCCATTAGTGATGAGCGGCAGGTGTCCTATTCGAATTCGTGACATTTCTCAAATATTTTGTAGAATATTCGTTAAATATTCGTGAATTTGAATATTCGTTATATTCTACATTCTTCTATTTTTACTCGAAAATCGGCAAGGTAATGATTGCTTAACATGCAAATTATTACGCAATCAATACATGCGTGGATCAAAAACGAATATATAGCACTATAGAATATAGTGCTATATATTCATTTTTATAATATTCGTAATTTTTTCCATCTGAACAAATGATTCTTAACTGCTTCTTGCTTGTGGGCCAATGAGTCATTGGCCCACAAGCAACTTAAAGGGACACTGACAGGCCCAATAAGCATATTTAGTTATATATATGACAGTACAGGTCTTCTAAAGTGTATTAAAAGCATATAAGTATACCCCCTGTCCACCTTATAAATACAGTAAACTGAAGTTTTATAACCTGGTTGAATCGTCTTCATTCTGCCGAAGGGGCGGCTTTTCATCTCCACTTCTGCCCAGCCAGCCGCCCCCAACTGCCGTTTTGAAGCGCCGCCCAGCTCATCAATATTCACTTCGCTGGGCGGCTTCTGCTGTTCCCGACTTCACAAGATCCGGCGCATGCCCAATACAATCCTATGGGCATCGGCCTCCGTCTCATCTTCAGCACTAGTATTAACCCCTTCTGAGGTGTAAGAGAGCAGCGCTCTGAAGCCTTGCTCTGAACAGTGCCCGGCGCATGCGCATAACGCAGAGGCTGTAGCGGCCTCTAAGATGCAGACTGAACGCAGGCGCGATGTGATCCCGGCCAGTGAAGGTGCCGGGCGCATGCGCTGAAGATGAGACGGAGGCCGATGCCCATAGGATTGTATTGGGCATGCGCCGGATCTTGTGAAGTCGGGGACAGTAGTAGCCGCCCAGCGAAGTGAATATTGATGAGCTGGGCGGCGCTTCAAAATGGCAGTTGGGGGCGGCTGGCTGGGCAGAAGTGGAGATGAAACGCCGCCCCTTGGGCAGAATGAAGACGATTCAACCAGGTTATAAAACTTCAGTTTACTGTATATATACCTAAATATGCTTATTGGGCCTGTCAGTGCACCTTTAAGCAGGGAGGAATCATGACTTCAGATGGAAAAAAATTACGAATATTCTAAAAAACGAATATATACCACGATATTCAATATAGTGCTATATATTCGTATTTTAGAATATTCAGAATTTTTTTCCATCTGAAGTGAACAGTGTTCAGTGTTCACTTCAGATGGAAAAAATTGCCGAATATTCGATATAACGAATATAAAAATAGAAAATTTGCTTTTCGAATATTCGTGATCAACATTAATGCCCATGTTCAGCGGCATGTTAATGTATTTCTGGCACACAGTGTCGGTGCCAAGATGTATCTGACCACAGACACATGGTCTAGCAAACACGGACAGGGAAGGTACATAACTTTTACTACCCACTGGATGAACCTTCTGACGACTGTCAAGCATCTAACCCGTGGCACCCGTGAGGATTTGGTGTTATCGCCATGGATTGCATGCAGACCTGTCTCTTCTTCTCCTCCTCCTACTCCATCCTCCATCTCCTCCTCGACTGACTCCTCCTTTTCCACTGCTACACTCTCTTCCGCTGCACCCCCCCAGCTCCCCAGAACCTATTCGACGTGCCAGGTGTGACGTTGCCATCCTGTGCTGCGGCTGTTGCGCCTGGAAGCCAAAAGCCACACCGGTCCTTTTGACAGTTGGTAAAGAGGTGTGCGACAAGGGTGCTAATCTGCTGAGCGCGCTGAAACAGAATGACACACTTGCCATGCATGGGACACGCCCTGAACGTTAGTCATGCAGCGATTTGTTGCCATATACCCCGAGGTCCAGGATGTCTTGCGGCAGGCCAGGAAAATCTCTGCCCATTTTAGAAGATCTTACATGGCCATGGCTCACCTTGCTGACATTCAGCGGCGACACCACCTGCCCGTCAAACATCTGATTTGTGACTGCCCCACACGATGGGACTACACCTTGTATATGCTTGATAGGCTGCCCCAGCAGAAATGTGCCGTTAACGACTACCTGTACGAACTCTGCAGCAAGAAAGGTTCTGGGGAGCTTGTTTTTTTTTTCACTGCGCCAGTGGCTGCTCATGCGCGATGCATGCAGACTTCTGCGGCCATTTGATGAGATCACCATACTGGTCAGTCGCAGCCAGAAGATTACCTTAGGCGATCTATCTCCACTTGAATTCCTTTGAAATCCCAGATCAAACTTATGCTGGTATGTTATTCCTACTCCCCTTAGGAATAACATACCGGCATAAGTTTGATCTGGGATTTCAAAGGAATTCAAGTGGAGATAGATCGCCTAAGTCCCGACACATGCGCATATAACAGCTGAATGTAAATAACTAAGTTCTAGCGCAGGCGTCTAGTACCACAAGACCTGAAGGTAATCCTTATAGACCTGAAGGTAATCTTCAAAGTTCGGACGCATGCGTATTACTGTAGTATGTGCTGGATAGGAATTTTCTAAGTTGTAACGCATGCGCATTTGCAAATTGTCGGATAGAGACGAAAAATTCGAAGTGTTGACGCATGAGCCTTGAATGTCCTTGTAGCTGGATAGATACAAGTGTCAGACGCAAGCGCGGAAGTAATGGGTCGATTGGCCCGAAAATAGTATAGCGTCACTCAAAAGATGGACTGGATTGGCCTCTTTAACTTTTCTATTCACACACAATGAAATCTTATTGGCTACGAATGGGTAAGAACCCGCCTTATAGATATAAAGTACCTCCCTAATGAAACGATTGTGTTGATTGTAGCTCCTATCCCCCCTGAAGACGCCGCAGTAGCGGTGAAACATGTCGGGGAGCTGCTTTCCTTCTGATTTGAAAAATTATGTCAGGGCAAAGTAACAACTAGATACACTGCGAACTGCAGACGCCGAGCATACATTATCACATAGGGGCAGTGCCGGTTAATCGAGTGCTGGTAGCAGAGCTACTAAGTATATCTTGGCATATGCTAGATATTACGCCAATAGCGCTCCAGGCAGGGTAATGAGTTAATAGAGAGCAGTATAGATAAAGCTACAAAGTGTCTGATGTCCGCTGACATTACAGACATAAAGTATATAATATTGTCTGCACTCTATTATCAGAGAGATATGCATTAATATCATCTGACATTCTAAATAGTAGATACAATAAACCCTAAAAAAGCCCACATATATACAGCCCTCCATATGTTGTTTTAAATTTTCACTTATATTATTTTTGTGCTAAGGTTCGTTTAATAAAAGCCAAATAAAAGTTATATTTTAATACTTGACCAAAAACAGGAATTATAGTCGCTGACTATTGAATTGTATTATTTGACCTCCTGGGTCCAGTGGGTCCTTTGAAACGTATATTAGAAGAGTCTGACCTACATGACCTGATAGATTAGCATGATGGTGGTCCAAAGGAAGAGTGTGATTGCGTGTTATTACAAGTGAATCTGCTTCTAGATCTGATGACATAAATGGAACTGAAGAGGTCAGTGTGGATTCTGATGGAGAAATTGGATATATGGAAAACTGTGTTCGTGGTATGAGACACTACATAGACCCATCAACCCTTATTCACAACCTAACACAGAATGACATTCAAGACGTTGTGCAAGGGCACCTCCCTGCCTGCTACCTCACTGATTGGCTTATCCAGACTGTCTGTCAGCCTGTAAACTAATCAGGGCGAGCCCTCCCACCCCTGCTTCCTCTCAGGGTCACATGAGAATCTGTCATGGACGTACCGAGACATACGGACGTCCCAGCAACAATGAGTGGCAGGAGATCTGTGAGACTGACAACATGTGGTTTGATCTGACAGGTTTTCCTTGTGGATCAATAGGTGTCTGTGTTGTTTCTGTAATCACCACACCCCTTGCCTCTAGGTGTTGCTTATGTGGTCATTTAACCTTCAATAAATAGTTACAAGAATAGGTGCACTACTGTGGTGGATGCAAACAGTAGCATCTCACTAAACCCTCACACTGATGTTAAAAATGAGACTTTAGACAGTATATCCTTATGTTAAGGACATACCTGAGTCTGCACACCACGCCAAGGTTTCTCAAGTGGCACAGGACCCAACGCTAAACCTATCTGTACTGTATGGGTAGTACCACGAGCCAGTGGGCAAATTACAGCAGCGTAAAGTCCAACTCACAGTAAACAGCTCCCAGTTCACTCCATTGTGACTAACCACACATGCAATGGGTGCAGGGAGGAGGCTTAGAGTCCCACCCATGGCTGACTGATATGTTGCAGGCCTCACAGGTGCACCTAAATGCTGCCTATGGATGGTAATCAAGGTGCATTTAGATTGGAGTTTATACACCTCCACATATAAATATACGATTTATGTGGAGGTGTATAAACTCCAATCTAAATGCGCCTCCTCCCATTGTATGTGTGGTTAGTCACACTGGAGGGAACTGGGAGCTGTTCCTGTGAGTCAGACCTCACGCTGCTGTAATTTGCCCACTGGCTCCTGGTACTACCCATACGGTACAGGTAGGTTTAGCGTTAGGTCCTGTGCGACTTGAGAAACCTTGGCGTGGTGCGCGGACTCAGGTATGTCCTTAATATAAGGATATACTGGCTAAAGTCTCATTTTTAACATCAGAGTGAGGGTTTAGTCAGATGTTACTGTTTGCATCCACCACAGTAGTGCACCTATTCTTGTAACTATTTATTCTATATATCATTCCACATCCACAAATTTTACAATCTGGTGTAGGATGTCTCTGTGGCACTTGTGGTCTGCTGCGGGCATCCTCTACTGTATGCATTTTCTGCTGGGTATTGCCCTTAGCAACAGACCACAAGCACAGTATCTGCTCCCCCCAAGCATAAATGCACAACTGCATTTGGGGTTGAGCATTTCCTGCCTTTTGAGAACACGTATTTTTGTTATTTAATATTTTCATTTAACCTTCCTTATTTATAGTTGCTTCTCCCACTATGCTGTGCGGTTTATAGCTTTTGTGCCTGTGGATTGTTTGTGGTTGGATCTTGGCTGACTTCCATAGCCTCTTTGAAGTTAAGTATTTCCTTTCCCTTTTGTATTTTGTTTGGGTTCTGTGTCTTGCATTTCCCTATTTTTTGTATTAGGCCTGAAGTAGACTCTTGTTCATCCTTCCTTTTGGAGGAACAGTTAGTCTCATCCCTGCCATTAGTACCAGGGTCCTATAGGGCTAAATAGGACTCTAGGTATTCCTGCAAATGAACTCACCTACCTTTGGTGTCTGTTCATACTGGTAGTCAGTGAGGATTTTGGTTAGGGATTTCACTAGGAGGTGTCCATTTTCCTTCCCTAGTTCTCAGGCCTTATTCCCTGTTTCCCCCTTCCCTCCTATGTTGTGGTGTTTCCCTCCTACACCAAAGTACACCAGGTCCATTATGAACTGATTAGCTAATCTCCAATTTTTTTTAAATTAAAATCTTACACTTTAATGACTATATACAGCTTGATAAACTAATTTCACTGATAATATGTATGTGGTTTACGTCCCACTATAGAATACAAATCACTGACTGAAGGGACGTTCTAACAAAACGGCTAAAAACAATCTTTATTAAAGCTTTCTAAAATGCTTAACGGGTGAACCCTACCTAAAATGTAACCTACATTGTTGATAAACATCTGCCCACAACACAACGAATAACTGCCACTCAAACAAGCCACAGTCCACTATAGCGCTCATGGACCAGTGCTTGCAGTCAGTGTGGTGTGGACATGAATCAACTATGTACGCCACCTGAAACAATTACGCAGGGCCAAAAAATGCACCTATGGCTAATGTTTTGCTAGCAGGGCATGTTGCCACTACTAGCAATAACTTCTCCTGTGCTTACTCAGTTACACAGTGGCATGTGCAACGATGGTGCTATTATATCATATACCTGGCCTTTTGGCCAACCTGTATAGAAAGCCAGATGCCTAGAATAAAGAGCACCAGATGATAGACATCTGCCACACACCTACAAGTCAGCTGGTAACAAACGCACGTGTCCACTATCATGATGCTGGACATGTGCACACAGCTACTGCGGTGTGGGCACGAATCAACTGGGAAATCTAGCTGCCTGTAATTTATCTTGCCCCCACTAGTTGCTCAAAGCGTTTCACCATCCCTGGCTCGTCAGGCGCAACGCACATATGGGGTCTGGACAGACAACATATAAGCCGCCGACCTCGCGTCCTGAGGCCGCGGCAACAGCACTAGAATGGCTGGCTTGGGTACTGAGAATAATTTCCTCTGGTGGGCCCAATGAACCCCAGTCTGACAACGATCCCACACATGATGAAATGCATTCAGCTGGGGAATAAAAATTATCTTGTGTTAGTCTTGCTCTTTGTAAATAACTTAATGAGTTCCATTTATTAAGCTCTTTACACCAATATTGAGGCATAACAAAGTCAGAGATTATGGCGCACGCCATGTGTGCACCATAATTTGCGACTTTATGAGCTTCTCTGCACTTTTATAAAGTGTCTAGGAAAGGGGGTGTGGATTATCAGGAGAGGTGTGGCTTCCAACCATCAACCGCATTTACTAACTTTCTCCAGATAGCTACAGGCTGGCGTAGACTTCAGTTTCTGGCGCACAGCAGGGCAGAGATGTGCCTCATAATAAATTAGGAGCATCTCATGCCAGTGCAAGGATATAAAGACTGGTGTATGGATGCGGCAATCTTGATATATCCCCTCCAATGTGCTTAGAACCTAGTTTCCACATACACAGCAAATTAATCTTTGCTAGGTGCTGTTCTTTTTTTATGATGTATAATGGCTTTTGGCTTTGGAAGTTCAACTATGCCCTCATTTGTCTCAATCTATTTCTAGTACTTGTATTTGAAGGAAATTCTCTACAGACTTAGCACCATTTAATTATTTAGCTTTATTCCTTTTGCTTGCTTTCGATTGAAAAGATGTAAGCACAAACCAGAAATAAACAAGCTGTAAGCCATTATGTGTTGGTGGGTATTAAATTAGGAAGGATGTTTCATCATGACTCTGTGAGAGGACTGGCTTGTGTTGATAGAGCAAATGTAGGCTAGATAATCCCATCAGGATTAGCTTCTGCATGCCAAATGTTTCGATTTAGCATATAAGACAGTATATTTTATTAACCCCTTAGTCAACACCCATACGTATTTTTATGGCGGTCACAAAGGGGCCTTGGGCTGGAGCGCCGCATTTTTACAGCAGCACTTCAGCCCAAGCTAGCACTATAAAAAGGCCCAGGAGCTCCCTGCCCACAGCTACAGGAGACAAGCGGTCTCTGATCACCGAAAATGTGAGAGAAGGGAGAAAGTTCTCCGCTGGCAGGATCGGGTTCCCCAGCTTCCCCATAAGGGAAAGCTGGGTCCCGAACCTCACCCCCACCCGTCAGTACCTCCATTAAAGATGGCGGAGGCCTGGCGCATGCACAAACTATATGCTGGCTGCCAACGCCCCCTAGATAGAATAGTGTATAGAAGGATGACCCGATCGAGTCCCCCGGCACCCCAATCGGGTCAAAATGGCCCCTAAATAAGTTTAATAAAGGGCAGGAGCCCCTACCAATAAAATAAAATAAAAATGGCACAGACACGCACACTGGTTACTATGCTGAAGATCTGCCATCAGCACAGTAACCATCAGGGACCATTACTATTGGTCCCTGATTATGTGGTCTCAATGATAACCCTATAATGGAGATCACATCCATTATATTTACTAAACACAGCCAGGACATGGGCTGTGCTTCTCTCTCCCCTCAATGCAGTTGTTCTGTGAGGAGAGATCAGACTTCTGTCCTGGCTGTGTGATTTACTGTTAAAAAATGAAAAATCAGTTCATAAACTGTCCGTCCGTAACTGGCGGGTAGTGGGCGTCCGTCACTTAGTGCCTGTTACAGTCGGTCAGTGAGCGGCAGTCATTAGGCATCTATTAGGGACGGTCAGTTACCTCCTTTCATTAGGAACCATGTGTCCATCTGTTCCTGGTGGTCAGAGGCCATCTGTCACTGTCCATCTGTTAGTCGGTCAGTGGGCATCTGTTAGGATCGTTCCATAATTGTTGGTCAGTGGATGCACTGATACTGAAGCTAGCGAACCTTTACCTAAAATTATTTAGGGTGGGATATATATAATTATTTTTTTCTTTCTGAGCTTTGTAATAAAAAAAAAATGGCTCAAAGATTATATAGTGCAGAGCAGGCATTTGAATTTCTATATTCAAAGGAGAGATGAAAGGAGACAGCGGCACTCCCCAATTCCAAGGTAAAACGTCCAATTTATTGTATTCTTTAAAATAGGGTACAGGCAGGTCTGTGCACATAGATCAAGTGAAGGTACAGTCGTTTCACGCTAGACGCGCTTCATCATGCCTTTCATGCTGTGGAGGTGAGTGACTGACCTATAAAGGTCAGGTCAAGCCACTCCCCCCGCCGCATCACATAGAGGAACAAGGTATTAACTCATTCAATACTCTATAAGACCAAAAAATCACAGTATATCAAACAAAAACAAATAAATCATTCCTATCATTAAAACCTAATGGTCCCATCGCTTCTGTCTTAATAATCCATAGTGCTTCTCTCTGTAGGAGAAGCTTTTTTCTGTCTCCGCCACGAGGCGGTAATTTCAATATTTCTAGACCTGCAACCTGTAAGAGGTCCTCGCGGTTTTGAAACAAACAAAAAGAGATCTGAAGGTTTTTCCAATATAAAATTGGCCGCAGGGGCAGAAAAGGGCATAAATGACGAAAGTGGACCTACAATTAATAAAGTCTCTCACTCTGTGTTTTATCATTCCAATTTTTAGATGTGCCCCTCTCCGCATCTGTTCACACATAGAGCAGTGTCCGCACCTGAAATTACCCTCAGGGACGCAGCGTTCAAGCCAATTTTTGTTCACATTACATTTAAACTGGCTCTGTGTAATCATACTACCTATGGTTTTGCTTCGTCTGAAGCCCACCACAGGTGTGTTGGACACTTTCTCTTGAAGGGTAGGATCCCTTTGTAAAATGTGCCAGTTTTTTTATATAGCATTTTTTATTTGCTGCGCCATGGGTGAAAAATCAAATGTCAACACTGGTCTATCGGGAACCGTGTCGGAGATGTTTTTTTTTTCTTCTTGTGGTCCTACATCTCTGCACCTGCGGATTGACCTCGGACCAAAATCGCCTGCAGATCTTTTCCCTGCAGACTTGCAGAAGGCTTGGTCAATACTGGGTTCTGAATAGCCCCTTTGTAGAAACCTCATTTTCATTATTTTAGATTGTTTTAAAAACTCAGTGTCGCTAGAGACAATCCTGTTCAGACGTGAGAATTGGCTATAGGGGAGGGCTTAATTTTGCTGGTAAACAACATATTCATATCGTTTTCACGATTTAAGTAATCCACAAAGGCTGTAAAGCTTGCTTCATTACCTGCCTAAACAATGAACACGTCATCGATGTACCTGAAGAATGCCTTAATGTATCTTACAAAAGGATTTTTGACTGAAAACACAAATTTAGATTCAAAATGTGCTAAAAATAAATTTGCAAAGGTACATGCGATGGGAGTCCCCATCGCTGTACCAGATTGTTGGTGGTACCACAAATCATCAAATAAGAAAGCATTGTTTGTGTGTATTAAGGAAAGGGAGTCTGTGATAAAATCCACAAAAATTTTGCTTTTTCCCATATCTCTCAATTGATCTCCAATCACTTTTACTCCAAGTTTCTGAGGGATTCTGGTATAAAGACTTTCAACATCAATAGATGCTAGAGAAAATTCATCATGCCATTCTATCTCTCTTATTGCTGTTAAAAAGTCACTGGTATCCCTCAAATAAGAGGGTATCCCTTCCAACAAAGGGCGCAATAACCAATCGAGATATTGGGATAATGGTTCGGTAACCGAACCAATCCCTGCTACGATTGGGCGTCCCGGGGTTTTTACCAGTGACTTATGAATTCTAGGTAGATGATACCAGACGGGTTTGATTGGAAATTGAGGGTATAGTTTTTCAGCGATTTTATTAGTGAGGGCTCCCTGTTCCACATACTTCCACAACAATGATCTTAACTGTTGTTGGTATTTGAAAGTAGGATTAATTTTCAGTCGGACATATGTATTTTGATCATTGAGTTGCCTATAGGCTTCTTCTATATATTGTGATTTATACATGATGACAATCTTTCCCCCCTTGTCGGCCGGTTTGGTTATTATTTCTCTATTACTAATAAGCCGATTCATCGCTCGGTATTCACCGCTGCTCAGATTGCTTTTATTTTTAGGATAATAAACAGCTTTAATGTCCTGAATAACCTGTCTCTGGAACAAGTCCAGAGTGCTGCCGGCCGGCAAGGGTGGAGTGAATGTCGAACCTATACCTCCCTTAAAAGTCTCAGGATATGGTTTATCTGCAGGGGTATAATCTAGACTGCAACCTTGCAATTCCAAAAGTGTATCTACCACTTGTTTATCTACATGATCTAATTGCTGCCCCACCTGAAAACCTAAAGGGCCAATGATTCTAGCTCTTTAACCTCTTGTGTGGATACATTTTTATCGCGAAACCATTTGAATAAATTCAGTTTTCTAATAAATCTAAATAAATCAACCTCAAAATTAGCTGGGTCAAAATCATTTACCAGACTGAAATTCAAGCCTTTTGACAGAAACAATAAACAGTCAGCATCAAGGGTTATATTAGTCAAATTAACAACATTATAACCAATTGGTAAGTCCTGTATAGGGCCCACATCTAGGATTAATTTCTCCACCCCACTTGTTTCCTCTTGAAGCCCCCTTTGTATGCACCTCCTCTTTTTCTTTGATCTTCCTCTTCTGGTATGTTTTCTGCCATGATTAGCGATCGTGATTGTCCGTTTGGGGATTCATGGTCTGCATTCTGCGGTTTATTTGTGGCTTGATCCTCTGAAGCACTTGAATCCGAATCCGTGGTCCAGTAGTCTTTGGATCGCCGATTTAATTTGTATTTACGCTTCTGAATGCGTTTCTGTGTACCCCAAGAAAAGATTTTGTTTTGCTCGTAATATGCTTTATCACTAAGGAACTTGTCTTTCTTTTTTTGTCCGATTGAATAGGAATCAGGCGTTTCTCTAATTTATTCAGAAAGGTTTTCATTTGGGACTCAGTCCTACTGGATTTCAATTCCGCTTTTGCCTTAATGATCTCCATAGTTAACTCTTTATATGCTTTTTCGTTCTGAGAGAGCACTAGCTCCATAAGCCTGAATGAATTGTCCAATTGTATGGCATTCCAGTAAGCCAGGAATGCGTTATCATCCTGAAATTGAGAGGGTTCTATACTCGACATCGCTTCAGAGGCGGAAATATTTTCAGATGGGAGTCTAGCTCCACTTCCATTCCTAGACCGCATAGCCCTATGGTGGTAGAAGTTGCCACCACATTGCATTCGCCACCCAGCGGTCCCGTCCCTTCTACTACGTGGGTTCCTGCTTCATCATTTTCCCCCCAAGTACCCCAATTTTTATTCACTCACCAAATTAATGTGGACTTCACCAATTTTACCCCTTATGATTATTTTCATTTATTTGTGGACGATAAAGTTCTGGAATTGTGCAGCAAACTAATCTGTACGCCACACAGTTTGCTGTACAAAAGCCCATGTCTATATAAGATGGTGAACACCCACAAGTGTCCTTGAAAAAATAAATAAATTGGGGGGCTTACTATTAATATGGGCATTGTAAAAAAGCCATCTGTCTGATCCTATTGGGCTGCAAGTACTGTCCACTCAACCCCTGTGTTTGCAGCAGTTATGTTCCGAAACCGCTATGAAGCCCTAAATGCAATTTGTGCAATTCCCAAGTTCCCCCAGAACTGACCCAGCCTATGACCTGCTAAAAAAAATTGAGACCCCTTATTCACCTCCTAGGGATTCATTCTTAAAATGTTATACCCTGGATAAAAATCTGTCCGTCGATGAATCCCTTTTTAGTTTTAAAGGCCACCTTTCCTTCCATCAGTTTATTCCCTCCAAGCGTTCCAGATATGGGGTAAAATTATAGGCTACACCTGTGGTCTGTCTGTTTACGAGGACAGAGACTTCTAACTTAACCCCCCAGGCCCCGATGTCCCGATTCCTGATGTCCCAAAATTATTGAAACATCAGGAAAAATTGAGTGGGATCTATCACCACTAGGGATGAGCGAACCCGAACTGTACATTTTCGTAAAAGTCCGGGTTCGGGTTCGGTGTTCGGCGCTTTCTTGGAACTTTTTGAAAGGCTGCAAAGCAGCCAATCAACAAGCGTCATACTACTTGCCCCAAGAGGCCATCACAGCCTTGCCTACTATTGTCATGGCTGTGATTGGCCAGTGCAGCATGTGACCCAGCCTCTATATAAGCTTGGGTCGTGTAGCACTGCACGTCACTCTGCTGATTCAAGCATAGGGAGATGTTGCAGCTGCGACGTTAGGGCGAGATTAGGCAGATTAACTCCTCCAAAAGACTTCATTCTGTGATCGATCTGCAGCTGTGGATCATTGAAGTGCTAATATCGACTTGCTCACTTTTTTGAGGCTGCCCAGAGCGTTTTTAGATCACTTTTTTCTGGGGTGATCGGCGGCCATTTAGTGACTTGTGGTGCGCCAGCACAAGCTATCACCAAGTCTATTTAACCATCAATAGTGTGGTTATTTTTTGGCCATATACTACATCAGCTGCAGGCTGAGCCTGTGTCACCGAAGTGCATTTAACCATCAACAGTCTGGTTATTTTTTGGCCTTATACTAAATCTGGTGCAGGCTGAGCCTGTGTCACCCAAGTGCATTTAACCATCAATAGTGTGGTTATTTTTTGGCCACATACTACATCAGGGGCAAGTTGAGCCTGTCACCCAGCGCCTAAAAAATAGACCTGACATTTCTATTCAACCAAATCTGTACTGTTTTAGCTGGTCAAGTTATTTGTAGTGACCGTAAAAGCACATTTTTTGTTCTGGGTTGAAAAACTATTCCCAAATTTGCCATTCTCAAAATAACTAGTTTCTGCTATATGAGGCCAACTTGAAATCTATCCCAAAAAGGATATCTTACATTGAAGGTGCTGATAGTGTCATTCAGAAAAACCTAAGACACACGCTACCGTGCAGATAGAAGTCTGATTCTGTGATTAAACCTATACCTGTCACACAGCGCAAAAAAAAACAGGCCTCACATTTCTATTCAACCAAATCTGTAATGTTTTTGCTGGTCAAGTTATTTGTAGTGACCGTAAAAGCACACTTTTTGTTCTGGGTTGAAAAACTATTCCCAAATTTGCCATTCTCAAAATAACTAGTTTCTGCTATATGAGGCCTACTTAAAATCTATCCCAAAAAGGATATCTTACATTGAAGGTGCTGATAGTGTCATTCAGAAAAACCTAAGACACACGCTACCGTGATGATAGAAGTCTGATTCTGTGATTAAACCTATACCTGTCACACAGCGCAAAAAAAAACAGGCCTCACATTTCTATTCAACCAAATCTGTACTGTTTTAGCTGGTCAAGTTATTTGTAGTGACCGTAAAAGCACACTTTTTGTTCTGGGTTGAAAAACTATTCCCAAATTTGCCATTCTCAAAATTGTGGTGAACGGGAACAATGAGGAAAACATCTAATAAGGGCCGCGGACGTGGACATGGTCGTTGTGGTGTTAGTGGACCCTCTGGTGCTGAGAGAGGACGTGGCCGTTCTGCCACAGCCACACGTCCTAGTGAACCAACTACCTCAGGTCCCAGTAGCCAGCAGAATTTACAGCGATATTTTGTGGGGCCCAATGCCGTTCTAAGGATGGTAAGGCCTGAGCAGGTACAGGCATTAGTCAATTGGGTGGCCGACAGTGGATCCAGCACGTTCACATTATCTCCCACCCAGTCTTCTGCAGAAAGCGCACAGATGGCGCATGAAAACCAAGCCCATCAGTCTGTCACATCACCCCCATGCATATCAGGGAAACTGTCTGAGCCTCAAGTTATGCAGCAGTCTCTTATGCTGTTTGAAGACTCTGCTGCCAGGGTTTCCCAAGGGCATCCACCTAGCCCTTCCCCAGGGGTGGAAGAGATAGAATGCACTAACGCACAACCACTTATGTTTCCTGATGATGAGGACATGGGAATACCACCTCAGCACGTCTCTGATGATGACGAAACACAGGTGCCAACTGCTGCGTCTTTATGCAGTGTGCAGACTGAACAGGAGGTCAGGGATCAAGACTGGGTGGAAGACTATGCAGGGGACGATGAGGTCCTAGACCCCACATGGAATGAAGGTCGTGCCACAGACTTTCAGAGTTCGGAGGAAGAGGCAGTGGTGAGACCGAGCCAACAGCGTAGCAAAAGAGGGAGCAGTGGGCAAAATCAGAACACCCGCCGCCAAGAGACTCCACCTGCTTCTGACCGCCGCCATCTGGGGCCGAGCACCCCAAAGGCAGCTTCAAGGAGTTCCCTGGCATGGCACTTCTTCAAACAATGTGCTGACGACAAGACCCGAGTGGTTTGCACGCTGTGCCATCAGAGCCTGAAGCGAGGCATTAACGTTCTGAACCTTAGCACAACCTGCATGACCAATCACCTGCATGCAAAGCATGAACTGCAGTGGAGTAAACACCTTAAAAACAAGGAAGTCACTCAGGCTCCCCCTGCTACCTTTTCTGCTGCTGCCGCCTCGACCTCTTCTGCTGCTGCCGCCGCCTCGGCCTCTTCTGCTGCTGCTGCCGCCGCCTCGGCCTCTTCCTCTGCCTCTGGAGGAACGTTGGCACCTGCCGCCCAGCAAACATGGGATGTACCACTAACACCACCACCTGCGTCACCAAGCATCTCAAACATGTCACACGGCAGCGTTCAGCTCTCCATCTCACAAACATTTGAGAGAAAGCGTAAATTCCCACCTAGCCACCTTCGATCCCTGGCCCTGAATGCCAGCATTTCTAAACTACTGGCCTATGAAATGCTGTCATTTAGGCTGGTGGACACACACAGCTTCAAACAGCTCATGTCACTTGCTGTCCCACAGTATGTTGTTCCCAGCCGCCACTACTTCTCCAAGAGAAGTAGTGTCCGATAAAATCAAGTGTGCACTGCGCAACGCCATCTGTGGCAAGGTCCACCTAACCACAGATACGTGGACCAGTAAGCACGGCCAGGGACGCTATATCTCCCTAACTGCACACTGGGTAAATGTAGTGGCGGCTGGTCCCCAGGCGGAGAGCTGTTTGGCGCACGTCCTTCCGCCGCCAAGGATCGCAGGGCAACATTCTTTGCCTCCTGTCTCCTCCTCCTCCTACTCAGCTTCCTCCTCCTCTTCTTCCACCTGCTCATCCAGTCAGCCACACACCTTCACCACCAACTTCAGCACAGCCCGGGGTAAACGTCAGCAGGCCATTCTGAAACTCATATGTTTGGGGGACAGGCCCCACACCGCACAGGAGTTGTGGCGGGGTATAGAACAACAGACCGACGAGTGGTTGCTGCCGGTGAGCCTCAAGCCCGGCCTGGTGGTGTGCGATAATGGGCGAAATCTCGTCGCAGCTCTGGGACTAGCCGGTTTGACGCACATCCCTTGCCTGGCGCATGTGCTGAATTTGGTGGTGCAGAAGTTCATTCACAACTACCCCGACATGTCAGAGCTGCTGCATAAAGTGCGGGCCGTCCGTTCGCGCTTCCGGCGTTCACACCCTGCCGCTGCTCGCCTGTCTGCGCTACAGCGTAACTTCGGCCTTCCCGCTCACCGCCTCATATGCGACGTACCCACCAGGTGGAACTCCACCTTGCATATGCTGGACAGACTGTGCGAGCAGCAGCAGGACATAGTGGAGTTTCAGCTGCGGCACGCACGGGTCAGTCGCACTGCGGATCAGACACACTTCACCACCAATGACTGGGCCTCCATGCGAGACCTGTGTGCCCTGTTGCATTGTTTCGAGTACTCCACCAACATGGCTAGTGGCGATGACGCCGTTATCAGCGTTACAATACCACTTCTATGTCTCCTTGAGAAAACACTTAGAGCGATGATGGAAGAGGAGGTGGCCCAGGAGGAAGAGGAGGAAGAGGGGTCATTTTTAGCACTTTCAGGCCAGTCTCTTCGAAGTGACTCAGAGGGAGGTTTTTTGCAACACCAGAGGCCAGGTACAAATGTGGCCAGCCAGGGCCCACTACTGGAGGACGAGGAGGACGAGGATGACGAGGAGGTGGAGGAGGATGAGGATGAAGCATGTTCACAGCGGGGTGGCACCCAAAGCAGCTCGGGCCCATCACTGGTGCGTGGCTGGGGGGAAACACAGGATGATGACGATACGCCTCCCACAGAGGACAGCTTGTCCTTACCTCTGGGCAGCCTGGCACACATGAGCGACTACATGCTGCAGTGCCTGCGCAACGACAGCAGAGTTGCCCACATTTTAACGTGTGAGAACTACTGGGTTGCCACCCTGCTGGATCCCCGGTACAAAGACAATGTGCCCACCTTACTTCCTACACTGGAGCGTGATAGGAAGATGCGCGAGTACAAGCGCACGTTGGTAGACGCGCTACTGAGAGCATTCCCAAAAGTCACAGGGGAACCAGTGGAAGCCCAAGGCGAAGGCAGAGGAGGAGCAAGAGGTCGCCAACGCAGCTGTGTCACGGCCAGCTCCTCTGAGGGCAGGGTTAGCATGGCAGAGATGTGGAAAAGTTTTGTCACCACGCCACAGCTAACTGCACCACCACCTGATACGGAACGTGTTAGCAGGAGGCAACATTTCACTAACATGGTGGAACAGTACCTGTGCACACCCCTCCACGTACTGACTGATGGTTCGGCCCCATTCAACTTCTGGGTCTCCAAATTGTCCACGTGGCCAGAGCTAGCCTTTTATGCCTTGGAGGTGCTGGCCTGCCCGGCGGCCAGCGTTTTGTCTGAACGTGTATTCAGCACGGCAGGGGGCGTCATTACAGACAAACGCAGCCGCCTGTCTACAGCCAATGTGGACAAGCTGACGTTCATAAAAATGAACCAGGCATGGATCCCACAGGACCTGTCTATCCCTTGTGCAGACTAGATATTAACTACCTCCCCTTAACAATATATTATTCTACTCCAGGGCACTTCCTTATTCAATACTATTTTTATTTTCATTTTACCATTATATTGCGGGGCAACCCAAAGTTGAATGAACCTCTCCTCTGTCTGGGTGCCGGGGCCTAAATGTGTGACAGTGGCCTGTTCCAGTGGTGGGTGACGTGAAGCCTGATTCTCTGCTATGACATGAAGACTGATTCTGAGCTGACATAAGGCCAGATTCTCTGTTACGGGACCTCTCTCCTCTGCCTGGGTGCCTGGGCCTAAATGTGTGACAGTGGACTGTTCCAGTGGTGGGTGACGTGAAGCCTGATTCTCTGCTATGACATGAAGACAGATTCTGTGCTGACATAAGGCCAGATTCTCTGTTACGGGACCTCTCTCCTCTGCCTGGGTGCCTGGGCCTAAATGTGTGACAGTGGCCTGTTCCAGTGGTGGGTGACGTGAAGCCTGATTCTCTGCTATGACATGAAGACAGATTCTGTGCTGACATAAGGCCAGATTCTCTGTTACGGGACCTCTCTCCTCTGCCTGGGTGCCTGGGCCTTAATGTGTGACAGTGGCCTGTTCCAGTGGTGGGTGACGTGAAGCCTGATTCTCTGCTATGACATGAAGACTGATTCTGCGCTGACATAAGGCCAGATTCTCTGTTACGGGACCTCTCTCCTCTGCCTGTGTGCCTGGGCCTAAATTTGTGACAGTGGCCTGTTCCAGTGGTGGGTGACGTGAAGCCTGATTCTCTGCTATGACATGAAGACTGAATCTGCGCTGACATAAGGCCAGATTCTCTGTTACGGGACCTCTCTCCTCTGCCTGGGTGCCTGGGCCTAAATGTGTGACAGTGGCCTGTTCCAGTGGTGGGTGACGTGAAGCCTGATTCTCTGCTATGACATGAAGACAGATTCTGCGATGACATAAGGCCAGATTCTCTGTTACGGGACCTCTCTCCTCTGCCTGGGTGCCTGGGCCTAAATGTGTGACAGTGGCCTGTTCCAGTGGTGGGTGACGTGAAGCCTGATTCTCTGCTATGACATGAAGACTGATTCTGCGCTGACATAAGGCCAGATTCTCTGTTACGGGACCTCTCTCCTCTGCCTGTGTGCCTGGGCCTAAATGTGTGACAGTGGCCTGTTCCAGTGGTGGGTGACGTGAAGCCTGATTCTCTGCTATGACATGAAGACAGATTCTGTGCTGACATAAGGCCAGATTCTCTGTTACGGGACCTCTCTCCTCTGTCTGGGTGCCGGGGCCTAAATATGTGACAGTGGCCTGTTCCAGTGGTGGGTGACATGAAGCCAGATTCTCTGCTATGGCATGAAGAGACTGATTCTCTGCTGACGTGAAGCCAGATTCTCTGCTATGGGACCTCTATCCAATTGATATTAGGTCATTTTTATTTTTTTTATTTTTATTTTAATTTATTTCCCTATCCACATTTGTTTGCAGGGGATTTACCTACATGTTGCTGCCTTTTGCAGCCCTCTAGCTCTTTCCTGGGCTGTTTTACAGCCTTTTTAGTGCCCAAAAGTTCGGGTCCCCATTGACTTCAATGGGGTTCGGGTTCGGGACGAAGTTCGGTTCGGGTCCGGATCCCGAACCCGAACATTTCCGGGAAGTTCGGCCGAACTTCTCGAACCCGAACATCCAGGTGTTCGCTCAACTCTAATCACCACCATTCCTGCACAAAGGGTACCAAGTGTACACTGATCATTTTTATACCACCATACCCCCTTTTAAATTTCTCTGTGCTGCAAACACAGGGGCTTCTGGGACAGTCTGTAAAAATAGAGTAGGATACCCACAACTGCTGGTGTCCAAGCGTTTGGAAAGAGGAACATCCTTCCCCCTTGCAAGTGACCAGCTGCTTGCAGTGAAGTGAAAGGACAGGAAGGATGTCTACATGCTCTTCATCGTGCATGAAAACACCACAGTGGCAGTTAGGGAGAGGGGGGCTACTGCTGACAAACACAAACCATTCTGTTTGACAGACTATAATAAATTTATGGGAGGTGTAGTCCTCTCAAACCAGGCACTTCAACCCTACCTGGTGAAGCTAAAAAACAGGGCCTAGTATAAAAAGATAGCAATCGATTTCATTCAGATTGCTACCTATAAGGCCTCTTGTAAACGGCCGTTCCATGCATTGGGGACCACAATTTACATGGGCCCCATTCGTGCAGCACCTGCGATGGATCCAGACCCATTCATCTTAAATGGGTCCGTCCACACCGTAAAAAATAGAACAAGTTCTATTTTTTGTGGTGCGAGGCACGGACAGAAGCCCCTTGGAAGCACTCCTTAATGCTTCCAAGTGCTTTCGTGGGGTTCCGTGCCTCTGTTTCGAACCGCAGCTCCGGATTACCGAGCCATTCAAGTGAATTGGTTCGCATCCGTGACGCAGGGAGCACATGGGCGGTGCCTGGATATTGTGGACCCGCTGTTTGCGGGCCGCAATACGGGCCACGGCCGGCAACGGCCATGTGCATGAGGCCTAATAGTTTTGTTTTATTTAAAAAGGCTCAAGGTACCCTCAACTTCCTTGAGTTTCAGGAGAAGGTGGTTGAGAGACTCCTGTTTGAGTCCCCAACACTTGGGCAAGCCTTTAAATCTGAGGACGTTCAGAACGTCACTTCCCTCACCCCATTCCTGTCACTGCCAGCAAGACATATCCTCAGAAACTATGCCGGGTGTGTAGCAAACATGGAAGGAGGAGGGAAACCCGATTTTACTGTCCCAGTCAGGGCCGTCTTTAATATTGATTGGACCCTGGGCAAGAATTTACTTGGGCCCCCTGGATCCCGCCTTCCCACACCTTAAAAAAAAGCCAAAATCTTATACTCACCTGTTTCCTTTCACTGGCGCTCACTAGCTGCTGGTACGGCGAGGGATGGTGCAATGCAGACACGCACACCTCACCGCGTCCTGGCACAGGCGGGCGTGATGACATCATCACGCTTGCCTGCACTGGGATTTCACTACCAAATAGACCTCAGGCCTGTAGCCTATGACAAGTCTTGTCACCATCTGCAAATTTTAAGGCGCCTTGGTGACTATTTTGGTCGCCATCTGGAACGCTGTATTGCATCAGTGACATCACCGCTGTCCACATATAAGTGATATTTTACATCAGTGACATCACCACTCTCCACATATAAGTGATATTTTACATCAGTGACATCACCGCTGTCCACATATATGTGATGGGCGGTGATGTCACTGATGTAATATATTACTTACCGGTATATGTGGACAGCGGTGATGTCACTGATGTAATATATTACTTATGTGTGGAGAGTGGTGATGTCACTGATGTAATAGATCACTTATAAGTAATATATTACATCAGTGACATCAACGCTATCCACATATAAGAGGCATATTACATCAGTGACGTCATCCCTTGGCGCTGGGGTGCGCAGCCAGGGCCGGCCTTAGGTGTTCAGGCGCCCTGTGTGAGCTAACCTTGTGGTAGTGTTACCTGCAGTCCTATGTAAAACCACAGATAACACTAGTGCTAAATAATGTAGTAGTGTTACCTGCAGTCCTATGTAAAACCACAGATAACACTAGTGCTAAATAATGTAGTAGTGTTACCTGCAGTCCTATGTAAAACCACAGATAACACTAGTGCTGAATAATGTAGTAGTGTTACCTGCAGTCATATGTAAAACCACAGATAACACTAGTGTAGATCATGTGGAAGTGTTACCTTCGTCCTTAGTGTGCCTCCCTGTGTCTATCGCACGGACTCCGTGCTGGCGCTGCCTCCTCTTCCATCTTCTTCCTCTTGTCCCGCACAGAACGTTCTGAAGCAGCTGCGTCAAGACATAGGAACACTGTGGGCATGGTGATACACACAGGGACGGACACACACACACACACACACAGGGACGGACACACACACACAGGGACGGACACACACACACACACACACACACACACAGGGACAGACACACACACACACACACAAAGGGACAGACGCACACACACAGGGACGGACACACACACATACAAAGGGACAGACACACACACACACACACACAAAGGGACAGACACACACACACACACACACACACAAAGGGACAGACACACACACACAGGGACGGACACACACACACACACACACACACAAAGGGACAGACACACACACACAAAGGGACAGACACACACACAAAGGGACAGACACACACACAAAGGGACAGACACACACACAAAGGGACAGACACACACACACAAAGGGACAGACACACACACACAGGGACGGACACACACACACACACACAAAGGGACAGACACACACACACAAAGGGACAGACACACACACAAAGGGACAGAAACACACACACACAAAGGGACAGACACACACACAAAGGGACAGACACACACACAAAGGGACAGACACACACACAAAGGGACAGACACACACACAAAGGGACAGACACACACACAAAGGGACAGACACACACACACACAAAGGGACAGACACACACACAAAGGGACAGACACACACAAAGGGACACACACACACAGGGACGCCCCACCCCCCAGAGCTACCAAATACCTGTAAGTTCTGTTAGTTGCTTGGCTCAGGCTGTGTGTTGTGGCTGCTGGCTGGGGCTCCGCCTCCTTCCTCTCTCTCTGCCTGTGCGGCAGCTCAGCTGCGTCACGCTCCAGCAGCCACTGGTCTGCTCTGTTAAAGAGACAGGAGGCCAGGCAGCAGAGCGGAGCGCAGAGCGGCCGCGGGCCCTGCCCCCTCCTCACTCAGTCTATTTCTATAGTCCGGACTGTGACTTTGTGCTGTTAGATGGCTGGCGGGCGGTGGCGGCAACAAAATATAGGGGGCCCAAGTAAAAACCAAGTAAAATGCTGCTTGGGCCCCCCAGGAGCAACTGGGCCCGGGGCAGCTGCCCCTTTTGCCCTGCGGTAAAGACGGCCCTGGTCCCAGTTGCCCATCACATCCAGGCCTCTGCAGTTACCCTTGTTTTGAGACATACCATACGTTGCTAATTATTAATGTTATTTTATACCAAAAAGGGTGGGTCTTTTCAAGAAGTCGATTTATTTTCATTTTCTGTTTAGTTTGTGGGCTTTCCAGGGAGGGAGGGATCCTTTTGGGATGGGTTGAGGAGCAATTTTTTTTTCTCAGACACTGGAACAAATTTTACTTTTTCAGATTTTTCTTTATTTTCATCATTTCATTTTTTATATTATGTCCTGCCATACAAAGCTCTTAATTACATTAACATTACTGTACCATGATATTGGCATGATATTTTTTTATTTGGAGGATCTCTAAAGATTGAGTTGTTCCTCACCAGTACACTAAGGGCTTTATTATGAATTCTATTTTGTGGACACCCCACAACACGTCTAGGAATACTGACATCATTTTGGGAATTAGTGATCCATTACTGTTCCTACAGACGGTTCTGGACACTGTCCTTTTATATATTCTGTAGGTGACTGGTTGATTGTGTGTATAGCGGTTTCTACCTTGCCTGGCAGGGGTCTGTTATGGTGCACCGCACCATGTAGCACATTTGTCTCTCATATAGGGATTGATGGGGCTAAAGTGATGTACGACCAGTCACTGTAGTTGAATGCCAGCTTGTCATTATAGCCCTATCGGTGTTCTTGAATCTTGTGAACAAACTGGAATTTGTAACATAGTTAGAGACATTTTGCTCCGTTTTCTTGGACTACAGTTCAGTTTTTTTCTGCAATAAGTAATTATATGTCAGACTAGAACGCTGCTCACAACAGCATCAGAATGACAGAAATGCGGGTTAACTGCTTTGTGAGCGAGACATAGTCATATGTACAGGCAAATGCCTATTTAGAAATCTGCCTCCCTTATAAGTGACAAAGAAAACAAGTGAAAAAAGAGGGTTATTCAGATATATTTTGGGGGCTCCCAAAATATAAAGTGAGAAAGATGAGCGCCAAGATGGTGAATGAGAAACAAAGAGGGGGGAGAGTCGGTGGGGAGGTGGAAGACATTGCAAGTGTTCAGCGTAAGGTATTACACCTGTACGTCAGTAGGATACAAATAAATTGTGGCTGAAAGAATGGAGGATGTTGACACCCTGAGGGGACAGGGCTCAAAATCACTTCAGATCAGCCTAAAAAATTACCAACAGATAGGCGCCAATCCCTGAGTGATAGGTTTTGAAGATGGAGAAATCCGTAGTGTTAGAAGTAGTCGGATTTAGATAAATGCAATTAGAGGTTAAATGAGATACCCCAAACCTATAGCCCACCAAGAGTAAAGCGTTATCGATGAATAACACTTAGATCTCAATAGTGAAGAATATGACATATAATGATAAAGATACCATTTTAGACTGATTTTAGACTCATAAATTAATCACTTCTAATTTTATATGATATATCATATAAAATATAAACATTCTCCACTCTTTCAGCCAGAATTTATCTGTATCCCTTATAAGTGCGCAGCTTCACTTCTCATCTGTATGCGCCACAAAGATAAGAATGTGGCAGGGTTACCCATCTAAAAATATTTTTTCTCCAATTTCCTGTGAAAATGTTATTAACAATTTGAATAAAACCGCATACATTTATTATTTCATCCTATAATAATTTTGCACTCAACATACTCACTACACCACTAGATGCATGCTTTAGGGCAGTGGTCCCCAACCTTTTTTGCGCCAAGGACCAGTTTCATGCAAGACAATTTTCCCAGGGACCGGGTGGGGGGTGGGGTTCTTGGGCGGGGCTTATGGGGTGGGCGGGGCTTAGTGTGTGCTGGTCGGTGCTCACTGATTCATGTGCATAACAAAACACAAGGTACATCTCCCATTCACAGTAGTTATTAACCCCTTCAGCAGTCTTCACAGTATTTATTTCCCCCATTCAGCAGTCCCTACTTCACAGTAGTTATTAACCCCAGAGACCTCCACACTATGCTCCCCACAGAGATCTCCACACTATGATCCCCACAGAGACCTCCACACTATGATCCCCACAGAGACCTCCACACTATGATCCCCACAGAGACCTCCACACTATGCTCCCCACAGAGACCTCCACACTATGCTCCCCACAGAGACCTCCACAATATGATCCCCACAGAGACCTGCTCCCCACAGAGACCTCCACACTATGCTCCCCACAGAGACCTCCACACTATGATCCCCACAGTGACCTCCACACTATGCTCCCCACAGAGATCTCTACACTATGCTCCCCACAGAGACTTGCCGCAGCTCACATGACTGGTTACTACAGGCGACACGCGCGCTCTCGACGTCTTCATTTCCATGGATATAATGGCTCTCATAGCAGATGACCGGCCACGTGACTGACCATATAACAGGTAATATAAGGGGCGGGCCGTCCTCATCACATGATGCGAGAGCGATCGGCGTCTCGGTGACAGTTGCTAACGCTGGTCTGAAGAATGTACTCAGCAGGTGGGAGGAACTCAGAGCGGCTCATGCATATTGCGAGTCCTTTAGGCTGCTGCGCATTGAAGGGGTGAGGGCGCTCGGATGTGATTGACAGCTGCAGAGACCAATAGACATTCAGAATTTATATTCAGCCTCCAATCAGAGAGAGAGTTGTGCGGGGCGGAGCGTCAAACAATGCTGCGGCCCGGCAAACAATCTTCCAGGGCCCAGCGGTTGGGGACCGCTGCTTTAGGGGATCTAGTTTTTAAAATGGGGTCATTTATGAGGGTTTTCTATCATTTTTCTATCATTTTGCAGATCAACGCCATTTAAAAGTGTGCAATGGGGCATGAACCATTTTCATTGTATTATTTGAAAGCCACTGGGTGCTCCTTTATGTTTGGGCCCTGTGTCAAGACATAAGGTTTGAGCCACAATGGGGATATTTCCAAAGACAAGAGAAATTGGTTGATACATTTTGGGGTGTACTTCTTCATTTTCATTTGCTAACTCCAAAAAACTGTCTTTCAATTGACATTTTTCTGTAAAAATGAAAAAAAATAAAGTTTTTTTTTTTTACCCTGCTTAGCATTAATTTCAAAAACTGAGGGGTCAAAAAACTCACTATACCCCTAGATGAATATCTTAGGGGGTCTATGTTTCAAAATGGGGTTATTTATGTGGGTTTCTATAATTTTGGCAGCTTAACGCCATTACATGTGTGCAATGGGGCCTGAACCATATTCAGTTTATTATCTGAAAGCCCCCAAGTGCGCCTTTTGTGTCAAGACTTAAGATTAAGGCCACAATGGGGATATTTCCAAAGACAAAATAAATTTGTTGATACATTTTGGGGTGTACTTCTTCATTTTCATTTGCTAAGTATAAAAAAACTGTCTTTAAATTGACACTTTTGTGTAAAAAAAATAAAAATAAATTTCTGACTGCTTAGCATTAATTTCTTCAAAACACTAGAGAGTCTAAAAGCTCACTACACCCGTAGATAAATACCTTTGGGGGTCTAGTTTTCAAAATGGGGGTTTTCTATTACGCTATTTACAAGTGTGCAATGGGGCCTAAAACATTTTCAAGCAAATTTTGTGTTCTGAATGCCACTGGGTGCTCCTTTATGTTTGGGCCCTGCCGTGTGTCAAGACATAAGATTAAGGCCACAATGGGGAAATTTCTGAAGACAGGAGAAATGGGATTATACATTTTGGGTGTACTTCTTAATCTTAATGTGCTCTGTAGAAAAAAAAAAACAGTCTTTAAATCGACACTTTTGTTTAAAAAATTAAAATTTTATTTTTTTCACCTTCTTAGCATTCATTTCTTTTAAAAAAAAACAGGGGGTCAAAAAACTCATTACACCCCTAGATTAATACATTAAGGGGTCTAGTTTTCAAAATGGGGTTACTTTTGGAGGGGGTTCTATTATTTTGACAGTTATAAGGCTACTTTCACACTTGCGTTCAGAGCGGATCCGTCTGGTGTCTGCACAGACGGATCCGCTCCTATAATGCAAACGTTGGGATCCGTTCAGAACGGATCCGTCTGCATTATAGTTCAGAAAAAAATCTAAGTGTGAAAGTTGTTCAGACAGATCCGTCCAGACTTTGCATTGAAAGTCAATGGGGGACGGATCCGTTTGAAAATTGCACCATATTGTGTCAACTTCAAACGGATCCGTCCCCATTGACTTACATTGTAAGTCTGGACGGATCCGTTTGCCTCCGCACGGCCAGACGGACACCCGAACGCTGCAAGCTGCTTTCGGGGGTCCGCCTGCTGAGCGGAACGGAGGCCAAGCGGAGCCAGACTGAGGCATTCTGAGCGGATCCGCATCCACTCAGAATGCATTGGGGCTGGACGGATGCGTTCGGGGCCGCTTGTGAGAGCCTTCAAACGGAGCTCACAAGCGGAACCCTGAACGCAAGTGTGAAAGTAGCCTAAGCCTCTGCAAACTTGTTGCAGGAAAAAAATATATATACTTCAAAAATTGTCAAATTAGTCTCCTAAATGAAAAAAAAGTTTTTTGTAAGTGCAGCCAAAATAAAGTAAAGATGTGGAAACATATTTCTGATAAAAAATATTGAATAGTATTTATGTATATATGTGAAATATTGCAGTTGAAAATAGGAAAATATGCCAACTTTTACAAATTTTCATTGATTTTTACGTTTTTTAATAAAGATACACATATTGTATTGGTAAAATTTTACCACCTAAGTAAAGTACAATATGTGACGAGACAACAATGTCAGAATTACTTTGATGTGCAAAACCTTTACGAAGTTATTCTCTGCTAAAGTGACGCATGCCTGATTTTTTTAATTTGGCTTGGTCACTAAGACCCAAACAGAGAAAGATACGTGTATGATTCTACAAACAATTCACAGTCACCCCTGCGCTGCCGCTGCTAAAGGCTAACACTTATGTATTTACAACCCTGATAATACTCAGGGGGCCGCTGCTGGTGCTCCGTGTGAGCTCCCAGCCTGGGCTCACAAAAATGATCTTAATAAAGGAAGAAAAGGGTTAATAGGAGCCATGCGCTGGTCAAGACACTAAATAGCCAGTGAACCATATATATCTTTCAATAGTGCGTGCTTAGTAGTAGGGGAGGTTATCTCACCTCATTTCGCATATTTTATTTTTCTCGTCCGGTGTCTGCAGGCAGGCTCTGCTGATGGTGGAATCTTCTTACTTCTCCCGTTTACGTGCGCCGCTCCGGTCAGTAGCTGGCGTGCGTGCGGGGAAGATAGTGAAGGTTAGTACGGGAGCACTTTGGTGTGACGTCACAGCTCCAAATACGGTTGCCTTCAAAGAACAAAAAATATAACCAACGCGTTTCGAAAAAGTCGTGTTTCTTTGTCAGGGATGAATGATGGTATTAGTTCTCACTGTTAAATAGGCTTTTTAGTTTCCATAATAACCCCACACAAGGCAGGAATAAAGCTCATTATATCTGCTAGACATTAGTGCACAGTTGCATTGGTACTACCCCATTATCCAACACTTCATCAAATGTAGATATTTTAATAGAAAGAAAACAATTCGATTTCTTGATTTAACCCTTTTGGGGCCAAGCTGTTCAATAAATCCATTTGCTTTCACAACGCAACATTTTCTTAATAAAATCTCCACCTCTTTGGTCTCTTACCACTCTTCCAATCCCTGCAAAAATGTAACCATAAAAAACGCCTCCATGTTGTTCCATATAGTGGCTTGATAGGGGGTGGCCATTGTATTTTTTCTTTATATTTTTAATATGTTCCCCCATTCCGGTTTGCAAGGCTGTTTTCGTACAGCCTACGTATATTTTATTGCAGGGACATTGTATATAGTAGATTACCCCTTTTGTATTACACGTAATGTTATCAATGATTTTATGTACATCCGGACCAACCCTAATTTCTTTAATGGTGTTTTGTTTTTTTGTTGTCCTGCAGTTATTGCACATTTTACACGGAAAAAAACCCTCTTTTATGAGCCTCTCTCTTTTCTTTATTTATATTATGATGGGGGCTTATAGAGGGGGCCACTAGATTGGCCAAATTTTGTGCTTTTCTGAAGGTGAAGATTGGGTGTGGGGGTATCCTTTCACCTATTATCTTGTCTTGTTTAAGGATATCCCAATGTTTTCTCACAATCCTCTTAATTATCCCTTCCTTTTGGCTAAATTTGGTTATTATTGGGACTCTAAAGGTTTCTTTTCCTTCCTTGTCTCCATCTTCTTTTAATGGATTATGTGTTTTAATCTGCAGTAAGGTATCCCAGTCCATCTTCTTCACATCTTCCTTAATGGACTTTAGTCTACTGGCTGCATAGCCTTTTTCCATGAATTTCTTGTGTAGTTCATACGCTTCCTCATCAAAGTGTTCTAAATGGCTACAATTCCTCCGCAGCCTAATAAATTGGCTGCAGGGGATATTAGTGAGCCAAATCAGCATTGGATTAAAGCCTGCCTGCAGACACCGGACGAGAAAAAGAGAATACGCGAAGTGAGGTAAGATAACCTCCCCTACTACTAAGCACGGACTATTGAAAGAGATATATGGTTCACTGGCTATTTAGTGTCTTGACCAGCGCGGGGCTCCTATTAACCCTTTTCTTCCTTTATTAAGACCCAAACAGACTTGGTCACTAAGGGGTTAAGGTGGCCCAACAATGGATAGTTTTTTTATTTGCTATAAAAAAGGTGGAGTAATCCCGAGACAGTTCAATAAAAAGTTATACACAATACTGGCAGAAATCCACACACATAAGGCAATTATCTCACTTGTAAAAATACAAACTTTTGCATTTTAATCCATTATCTACATTTGTTTAAGCTAATGGGAATAATACACAAACACAACTGTCACGATTTAATCCCACGCGCCCTTGTAGATTACATACATGCATTGGATTCTCTGCAATTACGCTAGTGTAATTTCTGAATTGAATTAACATCTCCTCTGAGGAATTTCACTTCAGAAAAATGTACAGGTAATGGATGTCATAGCATAAGCCAAAACCCTGAAAGATAATTAAAGTGTTTTAATAGATACATGTATTTCCTGTTGTTAAACATCAGCAAATTGGTTAATCTAGATAATGTTAGATAATGTACGAAACAGTTACAAACAGAATTTATTCTTGATCTCAATTGAGCTCTACCGGTTATGTTTTTTTATCCTGATAAGTAAATAAAGACACTATATACAAGCTTAACGTATTTTTTTTGTCTTTTTAACAGTATTTGGTCACCCCTCCCCCACCCCATTAGATCTGTGGTAAGAGTCATACATCCCTGCTAGAGATGAGTGAATTTCTCAAAAATTCTATTTGATGTTAGCGTCTAAGTTTGCTGTCTAAGGTGAAGACAAATGAGTCACAGGGGCCTGATGAGATACACCCAAAATTATTAAAAGAGCTTAGTGGTGAGCTGGCAAAACCGCTAACAGATTTATTTAACCAATCATTAGTAACAGGAGTCGTCCCGGAAGATTGGAAATTGGCAAATGTCGTGCCCATTCACAAGAAAGGTAGTAGGGAGGAATCGAGCAACTATAGACCAGTGAGTCTGACATCAATAGTAGGCAAATTAATGAAAACCCTATTAAAGGATAGGATTGTGGAACATCTAAAATCCCATGGATTGCAAGATGAAAAACAACATGGGTTTACTTCAGGGAGATCATGTCAAACAAATCTTATAGATTTTTTTGACTGGGTGACTAAAATAATAGACTGTGGAGGTGCAGTAGACATCGCATATCTAGATTTTAGTAAGGCTTTTGACACTGTCCCACATAGAAGACTTATCAATAAACTGCAGTCATTGAGCATGGACTCCCATATTGTTGAGTGGATTAGGCAGTGGCTGAGTGACAGACAGCAGAGGGTTGTAGTCAATGGAGAACATTCAAAACAAGGTCATGTTACCAGTGGGGCTCCACAGGGATCTGTACTGGGACCAATTTTGTTTAATATCTTCATAAGTGATATTGCAAAAGGCCTCGATGGTAAGGTTTGTCTTTTTGCTGATGACACAAAGATATGTAACAGGGTTGATGTTCCTGGAGGGAAACGCCAAATGGAAAAGGATTTAGGAAAACTAGAAGAATGGTCAGAACTCTGGCAACTGAAATTTAATGTGGATAAGTGCAAGATAATGCACCTGGGGCGTAAAAACCCAAGGGCAGAATATAGAATATTTGACACAGTCCTGACCTCAGTATCTGAGGAAAGGGATTTAGGAGTAATTATTTCAGAAGACTTAAAGGGGGGAAGACAATGTAATAGAGCAGCACGAAATGCCAGCAGAATGCTTGGATGTATAGGGAGAGGTATAAGCAGTAGAAAGAGTGAAGTGCTTATGCCGCTGTACAGAACACTGGTGAGACCTCACTTGGAGTATTGTGCGCAGTACTGGAGGCCATATCTCCAGAAGGATATAGATACTCTAGAGAGAGTTCAGAGAAGAGCTACTAAACTAGTACATGGATTGCAGGATAAAACTTACCAGGAAAGGTTAAAGGACCTTAATATGTATAGCTTGGAAGAAAGAAGAGACAGAGGGGATATGATAGAAACTTTTAAATACATAAAGGGAATCAACTCGGTAAAGGAGGAGAGCATATTTAAAAGAAGAAAAACTACCACAAGAGGACATAGTTTTAAATTAGAGGGGCAAAGGTTTAAAAGTAATATAAGGAAGTATTACTTTACTGAGAGAGTAGTGGATGCATGGAATAGCCTTCCTGCAGAAGTGGTAGCTGCAAATACAGTGAAGGGGTTTAAGCATGCATGGGATAGGCATAAGGCTATCCTTCATATAAGATAGGGCCGGGGGCTATCCATAGGATTCAGATATATTGGGCAGACTAGATGGGCCAAATGGTTCTTATCTGCCGACACATTCTATGTTTCTATGTTTCTATAAGAAGAAGCGCACTCCTTTTACACCCTCATCAGCTGATTCCACATAGATGTCTACAGAACCTGTTCTATTAAATGCTTATACAAGTAGAGCCCCCCGACAGACTGGAGAGGGTGTCAGCAGTAAGTTTGTGTTGACGTCACTGATTAATTTTCCCCAATCTCTGATCAGTCAGAAATATTACCCAGAAAAAACTGATCCTGTCTGTGGAGCATACGCCTTCATTCGGTCAGCATTTGCTCAATAATCCATCAAAAAAAAAAACTGGAGTGGATCTAAAACAGAGATGGTACCATCGACATGGTACCATACAGGCCTTAAAGCTGCTACACAGACAGGATCCGTTATGCGCCTCATTTTTCCTTTCTTCTGACAGATCAGAAGTGTCAAATAAATCATGATGTCAGCCAAGCCAAAATAGTGGACCAGTCAAAGTGGGGAGGGTGGGAACAGCATGAGAAGTCCACAGAGTAGACCTATGACATAGTGGTGAAGTGAAAGCAGCATAAGGAGACCATAGAGTGAACCAATGACAGGGTCTGGACGTGGCAGCAGCATGATGGAGACCACAGAGCGGCACAATGACAGAGCCTGGAGTTGGCAGCAGCATGAGGAGACCACAAAGTGGCACAATGACAGAGTCTGGAGGTGGTGGCAGCAGCAGCATCAGGATGAGGCCACAGAGCTGCACAATGACAGAGGCTGGAGGTGTCAGCAGCATGAGTAGGCCACAGAGTGGCACAATAATAGAGTCTGGAGGTGGCGGCAGCATCAGGAGGCCACAGAGTGTCAAGGTGACATACTGTGGAGGTGGGTGGCAATACCAGTACCCACTGAAGATGGTGGATGAAAGAAGGAGCACTTGGCATCAAATGTGTTGCATCAGCCGGGTAACAGCATCAGAATAGTAGATGAGGCATATATATTGAATATAGTGCTATATATTTGTTTTTTAGAATATTTGTCATTGACGAAAATTAAAAAAAAAAATATATAGCACTATATCAAATATAGTGCTACATTTTATAGTGCTACAAATATAGTGCTACAGTTTTTTTGAATTTTCGTCATTTTTTCCATCTGAAGTCATGATTCCTCCCTGCTTAAGTTGCTTGTCTTGACAAGCAACTTAAGCAGGGAGGAATCAAAACTTCAGATGGAAAAAAATGCTGAATATTCTAAAAAACAAATATATTACTATATTCGTTATAGTGCTATATATTTGTTTTTTAGAATATTCGTCATTTTATTCCATCTAAAGTCATGATTCCTCCCTGCTTAAGTTGCTTGTGGGCCAATGACTTATGGCCCACAAGCAAGAAGCAGGGAGGAATTATGTGTTCAGATGGGAAAAATGACAAATATTCGCTATAAAGAATATATAGCACTATATTAGAAATATTCTCTAATTCTAACCCTTCAAAAGGGTTTTTCGGAGACTTTTATACTGATGACCTACATGTATCTAGTATATGATCGTTGGGAGTCAAACACCCAGGACACCTGCCAATCAGCTGTTTGAGAAGGCAACAGCGTTCACAGTAACACTGTGGCCTTCTCACAGGTTTACCTAGGTCATGTTATGTCACGTTCATCGGTCACGTGGCCCAGGCATAGCTGAGCCCCATTGAAGTGAATGGGGCTGAGCTGCAATATCAAGTACAGCTGCTATACAATATACAGCACTGTGCTTAGTGAGCTGAGAGAATGCCATGGTGCTACTGTGAGCACCACTGCCTTCTCAAACAGCTGATCAGCAGGATTCCCGAGTGTTGGACCCCCCCCTTCCCAGATCAGGTACTGATGACCTATGCTCTAGATAGGTTTTCAGCCAAAAACTTTTGACTTGCTAAACTGTTGACAGTAGAAACATACCTTTGTAGGGCTCTTTCACACTTGCGTTGTTCTGTTCCGGCATAGAGTTCTGTCGTCGGGCCTCTATGCCGGAAGAATCCTGATCAGGATTATCCCCATGCATTCTGAATGGAGAGAAATCCGTTCAGGATGCATCAGGATGCATCAGGATGTCTTCAGTTCCGGAACGGAACGTTTTTTGGCCGGAGAAAATACTGCAGCATGCTGCGCTTTTTGCTCCGGTCCAAAATCCTGAACACTTGCCGCAAGGCCGGATCCGGAATTAATGCCCATTGAAAGGCATTAATCCGGATCCGGCCTTAAGCTAAACGTCGTTTCGGCGCATTACCGGATCCGACGTTTAGCTTTTTCTGAATGGTTACCATGGCTGCCAGGACGCTAAAGTCCTGGTTGCCATGGTAAAGTGTAGTGGGGAGCGGGGGAGCAGTATACTTACCGTCCGTGCGGCTCCCGGGGCGCTTCAGAGTGACGTCAGGGCGCCCCACGCGCATGGATGACGTGTCGCATGGATCACGTCATCCATACGCATGGGGCGCTCTGACGTCATTCTGGAGCGCCCCGGGAGCCGCACGGACGGTAAGTATACTGCTCCCCCGCTCCCCACTACTACTATGGCAGCCAGGACTTTAATAGCGTCCTGGGTGCCATAGTAACACTGAACGCATTTTGAAGACGGATCCGTCTTCAAATGCTTTCAGTTCACTTGCGGTGTTACGGCAAATGGAGTGCATGACGGATCCGGACAATGCAAGTGTGAAAGAGGCCTTGTAAAGCTTTTTTTTAGAAGTTATGTGAATATGAACTTTTATTCTGCCAGAGTCTGCTCCTGCAGGTGCCTCTGCTCTCTGCATAGAGTTTCTTCTCAGTACCTTCCCTCTGCTCTGAATGACAGCAGTAGCATTCAACCAGAAGGTCACTACAGCTGTCAGTAAGAGCAGAGCAGAGCAGAGCAGAGGGAAATGTCTGTGAAGCACCTCAGAGCAGAGTTCATATTCACAGTATTCTAGTTAAGACAAGCTCCAAAAAGGTGTGTTTGTCTTGCTCATCCCAGCCCCCTCCCAGTGCTGTCAGTCCTTTTAATGATAAATCTACAAACAAAAACAAAAAAAAGCATAAACTTCCATTTTATTTATATGAAAATAGGATATTCAATCAGATTGTTACGTAAATAAATTTATAAACCACTTACTAAATATAAATGAAATTTTTAATCAGTGCCTCCAAATATGTAAATATTTCTGACTTTTGTTTAAATGTTTTAAGCTAATTAACTTCTGGACTAGTTCAGGCAGGTTGAGAGAAGGGAAAATTAAGTGATCATTTCTGAACCTTTTTCTAACCCCTTCCCGACTAGCGCCGTACTATTAAGGCCCACTGATCGGGCCGATGCAGGAGCTGCAACCACCCGATCAGCTGCAGGGGACCGGCTGTTCCCATTAGCTGGAGCCCTGCTGTATGTAAAAACACAGATGTCGGTGCATTAACCCCTTCTATGCCGCGGTCAGCGCTGACCGCGACATAGAAGAGGTGTGCTGCGGGTGAGGAAGCCCATCGGGTCCACGCGCTGCTGTGGCGGGGACCTGATGGGTGAGAAGGCAGCCCGATGCCGTGCAGAGGCTGCCCAACGCCTTGCACGGCATCGGGACCTGCCTTCTACGAGTGCCCAGGAGATTCAGCCCCAGGCTGGTTCTTCTAGGCAACCTGTTAGTATATTACTCAGTGTAATACATTAACAGGCAATGCATTACAATACAGATGTATTGCAATGCATTGCAGAGGGGATCAGACCCTCAAAAGTTAAAGTCAGAAAAAAGTTTTAAAAAAAAGTATTAATAAGAAAAATAAAGTTTCAAGTAAAAAAAAAAAAAAACGCCCCTTTTCCCCTGATTTTATAATAAAAAATAAAATAAAAAAACACATATTAGGTATCGTCGCGTCCGTAATGGCCGGCTCTATAAATATATCACATGATCCACCCCGTCCGATAAGCTCCATAAAAATATAAAAAAACCTTGTCAAAAATGCCATTTTTGTCACCTTACATCACAAAAAATGCAACACCAAGCGATCAAAAAGTTGAATGTGTCACAAAATGATACCAATAAAACCATCACCTCATCCCACAAAAAATGAGCCCCTACATAAGAAAATCGCTAAAAAAATAAAAAAAACTATAGCTCTCAGAACATGAGACACTAAACCATCATTTCTTTTTGTTTCAAATATGCTATTACTGTGTTAAAGTGAAATAAATAATAAAGTATACATATTAGATATTTCAACGTCCATAATAACCTGCTCTATAAAAATACCACATGACCTAATCCCTCAGGTGAACACCATAAATAAAATAAAATAAAAACAGTATAAAAAAAGCCATTTTTGTCACCTTACATCACCAAGCGATTAAAAAGGCGTATGCCCCCCAAAATAGTACAGTACCAATCAAACCGTCACCTCATCCCGAAAAAAAAAAGCTATGGCTCTCAGACTATGGAGACACTAAAACATCATTTTTTTGGTTTCAAAAATGATATTATTGTGTTAAAGTGAAATAAATAATAAAAAAGTATACATATTAGGTATCGCCACGTCCGTAACAACCAACTCTATAAAATATCACATGACCTAACCCCTCAGGTGAAAGCTGGAAAAATAAACAAATAAAAACTGTGCCAAAATTACCAATTTTTTGGTTACCTTGCCCCATAAAGTGTAATAATGAATGATCAAAAAATCATATGTACCCAAAAATGGTACCAATAAAAACATCAACTCTTCCTGCAAAAAAATAGCCCCTGCACAAGACAATCAGCATAAAAAAATATGGTGTTCAGAAAATTGAGAAGCTAAAACATATTTTTTTTCCAAAAATGCTTTATTACATATTTGATATAATTGCGCTGCTGTGGCTGGGACCTGATGGGTGAGAAGGCAGCCCGATGCTGTGCAGAGGCTGCCCAATGCCTTGCACGGCATCGGGACCTGCCTTTTATGTGTGCCTAGGAGATCCAGACCCAGGCTGTTTGTTGTCACTGGCTACCATGTGTTTACCCATAGCCATATATGTCACTGGCACTTTTACATTGCTAACGCTTTCCTGGCGTTAAAAGCTTGAAAAGTTTTAGATGTAGTCATGGGAGACCTCCAAGTGTCATCTATGACATTTCGGGGCAATTTGAGCACTTTTATACAGTGACATGCAAAAGTTAGGGCCCCCCTGGTCAAAATTACTGTTACTGTGAACAGTTAAGCAAGTTAAAGATGAAAGGATCTCCAAAAAGTATAAGGCCTCATGCACACGACCATTGTTTGGGTCCGCACCCAAGCCGCCATTTTGGCGGCTCGGATGCGGACCCATTCATTTCAATGTGGCTGCAAAAGATGCGGACAGCACTCCGTGTGCTGTCCGCATCCGTGGCTCCGTTCCGCAGCTCCGCTAAAAAAATCTAACATGTCTTATTCTTGTCCGCACTTTGAAGACAAGAATAGGCATTTATATTGCCGGCGCCCGTTCCGTTCCGCAAATTGCTGAAGGCAACACGGGAGTCTTCCATTTTTTGCAGACCGCAAAAAACGGCACGGTCGTGTGCATGAGGCCTTAAGTTAAGGATGACACAGTCCCTTTGTATTTTAAGCAAAAACTTTTTTTTTATTTTCATCTTTTACATTTTCAAAACAACAACAAAGGAAAAGGGCCCACAGCAAATGTTTTGGCACCCTGCATGTTTACTACCTAGTAGCAACTTCTTTGGCAACAATCGCAGCTTGTAAACACTTCTTGTAGCCAGCCAAGAGTCGTTCAATTCTTGTTTGAGGGTTTTGCATGCATTACAAAAGTCTTCCAGTTCTGTGAGATTCTTGGGCAGTCTTGCTCTTTTGAGGTCTACTCACAGATTTTCAATGATGTTTGGATCAGGGACTTTGATGGTCATGGTAAAACCTTCAGCTAATGCCTATTGAGGTAGTATATTGTGGATTTTGAAGTGTGTTAACGATCATTATCCATTTGTAGAAGCCATCCTCTTTTCAACTCAGATTTTTTTTACAGTTGGTGTTATGCTTGCTTCCAAAATGTACTTGAATTTCATTGAATCCATTCTTCCTTCTACACGTGAAATGTTCTCTTTGCCATTGGCTTCAACACAACCCCAAAACATGACTGATTCCCCCCCCCCATGCTTAATGTTTAAGGAGGTATCCTTTTCATAAAATTCTGTGCCCTTTTTTCTCCAAACATACCTTTGCTCATTGTGGCCTGAGTTGTATTTTAACCTCATCGGTCCACAGCACTTGTTTCCAAAATGAATCAGGCTTTTTCTTTTGCAAACTTCAGATGCTGAATTTTGTAGTGAGGATGCAGGAGAGGTTTTCTTCTGATGACTCTGCCATGAAAGCCATATTTGTGCAGGTGTCCCTGAACAGTAGAACAATGTACCACAACTCCAGAGTCTGGTAAATCTTCCTGAAGGTCTTTTGCAGTTTGTCTAATTTGTCTTTCTAGCAATACTACGAGCAGCTGTCTCTGACATTTTTGTCTTCCAGACCTTCTCTTGACATGCATCGTTCTTGTTAACTGCCATTTCTTAATTACTTTTCAAACTGAGAAAATGGCAACCTGAAACTACCTCAGAAGGCACAAACTGAAGGCTTTACCATGGCCCTCACAGTCCTCTGATCTGAATATCATTGAAAAATCTGCAGGGCACACAAGACAGCCCAAGAATTTCACAGAAATGGAAGACTTTTGCAAGGAAGAATGGATGAAAATCCCTCAAACAAGAACTCAAAGACACTTGGCTGGCTACAAAAAGCATTCACAAGCTGTGTACTTGCCAAAGGCGTACTACTAAGTGCGAACTATACAGAGTGCCCAAACTGTTGCTTTGGTCCCTTTTCCTTTTTGTTATTTTGAAAGTGTAAAAGATAAAAAATAAAATATAAATGTTTTTGCATAAAATACAAAGAAATGTGTCAACTTTAACTTTATAATTTCATCTTCAACTTGCCTAACTGTTCACAGTAACAGTAATTTTGACCAGGGATGCCCAAAGTTTTGCATGTCACTGTTTTGCATGTGACCTACTCATACAATATTGGTTGTAACAGATGCTCCTGACATACCATGTGATTTGAGCAGCCAAAGCAAAAAATAAAATAAAAAAATCACAAGTGTTCTAGAGAAACTGGAATAAGAAGACTCACACTAATAAGAGGTTAGAATATTATCAACAAGATACAATAGATTTTTTTATAGCTAAAAAATAAAGGTAATTTTACACAGGGTGAATATCAGCCAAACCAGTACTTGTCATTCATCAGATGTTTTTGGCAGCATATCCTCTCAAGTGAAACTATGTGTTCGAATACAGTCTGCACTCTGTATTAAAGTTAAATGGTTGTGGTGCCCATTGAGGACTCGGCAGTCGTCACAATATAGAAGAAATTCAATGGCAATTCACCCTTGAATGCTCTTAGGAAATTAGTCTTTATTAACAAACCATATAATATCCAAAGCTGATCCTGGTTAATGAGGCTGATTGCAAGATAATGAATAACTGATAATGAGTGACCATAATTAGAGAAGAGCGAATCAAAGTTGATGAAGTCAAATTCGTTCCGAATTTCAGATTTTTTTAAATTTTGAACGAATGTGAATTTCCTCTCACTTTGTGGCTAACGAATCACAATTTTTCCTAACATGGCAGCTACAATGGTGGCTAAAATGGTGGCTAGACGTGTGAGGACATGGGGCAAGGAACTCTGGGAAGGTGAGATAACCCATAATGCCATGCATGCAGCCAATCAGCAGCCAGCCAGCTGATGTCACAGCCCTATAAATACGGCGGCCATCTTAGATTCTGACATTCACCATCGTATTTTGTTTCGGGACAGACGTTTCAGGTGCTAGGGAGAGTGAGAAAGAAAACATTGTGAAAAACAAAGCGGTTTATAAGTGCACAATAAGGATAGGGAGGAATCATTTCACAGCATCTTAGTGCAGGGACAGATTTTGCAGGGGCTATAGAGAGGCATACAAAAAACATAATTGGGATAAAAATATGATTTACAAGTGCAGGGAAAGATTATTTGGGGATCCAAATAGCCATTATACAGCTCTGTCATTCCAGCAATTTGCTGTAGTGGTGCAAGTGTTATATTGAAAAGCCTTTAGTGGCTTATATCTGTAAAAAAGAGAAATATATACTCTGTTCACTTATGCAGCTATATATGGTGAAAGCGATTAGTGCCCTATTATAGTACAGTACGAGAAAAATAGACACTGTTCACATTTGGTGTTATTTGTAGAGTTGAGCGAACACCTGGATGTTCGGGTTCGAGAAGTTCGGCCGAACTTCCCGTAAATGTTCGGGTTCGGGATCCGAACCCGAACAGAACTTCGTCCCGAACCCCATTGAAGTCAATGGGGACCCGAACTTTTGGGCACTAAAACGGCTGTAAAACGGCCCAGGAAAGAGCTAGAGGGCTGCAAAAGGCAGCAACATGTAGGTAAATCCCCTGCAAACAAATGTGGATAGGGAAATGAATTAAAATTAAAATAAAAAAAATAAAAAATGAACCAATATCAATTGGACAGAGGTCCCATAGCAGAGAATCTGGCTTCACGTCAGCAGAGAATCAGTCTCTTCATGCCATAGCAAAGAATCTGGCTTCATGTCAGCAGAGAATCAGTCTCTTCATGCCATAGCAGAGAATCTGGCTACATGTCAGCGCAGAATCAGTCTTCATGTCATAGCAGAGAATCAGGCTTCACGTCACCCACCACTGGAACAGGCCACTGTCACACATTTAGGCCCCGGCACCCAGACAGAGGAGAGCGGTCCCGTAACAGAGAATCTGGCCTTATGTCAGCGCAGAAACTGTCTTCATGTCATAGCAGAGAATCAGGCTTCACGTCACCCACCACTGGAACAGGCCACTGTCACACATTTAGGCCCCGGCACCCAGACAGAGGAGAGAGGTCCCGTAACAGAGAATCTGGCCTTATGTCAGCGCAGAATCTGTATTCATGTCATAGCAGAGAATCAGGCTTTACGTCACCCACCACTGGAGCAGGCCACTGTCACACATTTAGGCCCAGGCACCCAGGCAGAGGAGAGAGGTCCCGTAACAGAGAATCTGGCCTTATGTTAGCGCAGAATCTGTATTCATGTCATAACAGAGAATCAGGCTTCACGTCACCCACCACTGGAACAGGCCACTGTCACACATTTAGGCCCAGGCACCCAGGCAGAGGAGAGAGGTCCCGTAACAGAGAATCTGGCCTTATGTCAGCGCAGAATCTGTATTCATGTCATAGCAGAGAATCAGGCTTCACGTCACCCACCACTGGAACAGGCCACTGTCACACATTTAGGCCCCGGCACCCAGACAGAGGAGAGCGGTCCCGTAACAGAGAATCTGGCCTTATGTCAGCGCAGAATCTGTCTTCATGTCATAGCAGAGAATCAGGCTTCACGTCAGCCACCACTGGAACAGGCCACTGTCACACATTTAGGCCCAGGCACCCAGGCAGAGGAGAGAGGTCCCGTAACAGAGAATCTGGCCTTATGTCAGCGCAGAATCTGTATTCATGTCATAGCAGAGAATCAGGCTTCACGTCACCCACCACTGGAACAGGCCACTGTCACACATTTAGGCCCAGGCACCCAGGCAGAGGAGAGCGGTCCCGTAACAGAGAATCTGGCCTTATGTCAGCGCAGAATCTGTATTCATGTCATAGCAGAGAATCAGGCTTCACGTCACCCACCACTGGAACAGGCCACTGTCACACATTTAGGCCCCGGCACCCAGACAGAGGAGAGGTTCATTCAACTTTGGGTTACCCCGCAATATAATGGTAAAATGAAATTAAAAATAGTATTGAATGAGGAAGTGCCCTGGAGTAGAATAATATATTGTTAAGGGGAGGTAGTTAATATCTAATCTGCACAAGGGATGGACAGGTCCTGTGGGATCCATGCCTGGTTCACTTTTATGAACGTCAGCTTGTCCACATTGGCTGTAGACAGGCGGCTGCGTTTGTCTGTAATGACGCCCCCTGCCGTGCTGAATACACGTTCAGACAAAACGCTGGCCGCCGGGCAGGCCAGCACCTCCAAGGCATAAAAGGCTAGCTCTGGCCACGTGGACAATTTGGAGACCCAGAAGTTGAATGGGGCCGAACCATCAGTCAGTACGTGGAGGGGTGTTCACACGTACTGTTCCACCATGTTAGTGAAATGTTTCCTCCTGCTAACACGTTCCGTATCAGGTGGTGGTGCACTTAGCTGTGGCGTGTTGACAAAACTTTTTCACATCTCTGCCATGCTAACCCTGCCCTCAGAGGAGCTGGGCGTGACACAGCTGCGTTGGCGACCTCTTGCTCCTCCTCTGCCTTCGTCTTGGGCTTCCACTGGTTCCCCTGTGACATTTGGGAATGCTCTCAGTAGCGCGTCTACCAACGTGCGCTTGTACTCGCGCATCTTCCTATCACGCTCCAGTGTAGGAAGTAAGGTGGGCACATTGTCTTTGTACCGGGGATCCAGCAGGGTGGCAACCCAGTAGTCCGCACACGTTAAAATGTGGGCAACTCTGCTGTCGTTGCGCAGGCACTGCAGCATGTAGTCGCTCATGTGTGCCAGGCTGCCCAGAGGTAAGGACAAGCTGTCCTCTGTGGGAGGCGTATCGTCATCGTCCTGTGTTTCCCCCCAGCCACGCACCAGTGATGGGCCCGAGCTGCTTTGGATGCCACCCCGCTGTGAACATGCTTCATCCTCATCCTCCTCCACCTCCTCCTCGTCCTCCTCGTCCTCCAGTAGTGGGCCCTGCCTGGCCACATTTGTACCTGGCCTCTGGTGTTGCAAAAAAACTCCCTCTGAGTCACTTCAAAGAGACTGGCCTGAAAGTGCTAAAAATGACCCCTCTTCCTCCTCTTCCTCCTAGGCCACCTCCTCTTCCATCATCGCCCTAAGTGTTTTCTCAAGGAGACATAGAAGTGGTATTGTAACGCTGATAACGGCGTCATCGCCACTGGCCATGTTGGTGGAGTACTCGAAACAGCGCAACAGGGCACACAGGTCTCGCATGGAGGCCCAGTCATTGGTGGTGAAGTGGGTCTGATCCGCAGTGCGACTGACCCGTGCGTGCTGCAGCTGAAACTCCACTATGGCCTGCTGCTGCTCGCACAGTCTGTCTAGCATATGCAAGGTGGAGTTCCACCTGGTGGGCACGTCGCATATGAGGCGGTGAGCGGGAAGGCCGAAGTTACGCTGTAACGCAGACAGGCGAGCAGCGGCAGGGTGTGAACGCCGGAAGCGCGAACAGACGGCCCGCGCTTTATGCAGCAGCTCTGACATGTCGGGGTAGTTGCGAATAAACTTCTGCACCACCAAATTCAGCACATGCGCCAGGCAAGGGATGTGCGTCAAACCGGCTAGTCCCAGAGCTGCAACGAGATTTCGCCCATTATCGTACACCACCAGGCCGGGCTTGAGGCTCACCAGCAGCAACCACTCGTCGGTCTGTTGTTCTATACCCCGCCACAACTCCTGTGCGGTGTGGGGCCTGTCCCCCAAACATATGAGTTTCAGAATGGCCTGCTGACGTTTACTCCGTGCTGTGCTGAAGTTGGTGGTGAAGGTGTGTGGCTGACTGGATGAGCAGGTGGAAGAAGAGGAGGAGGAAGCTGAGTAGGAGGAGGAGGAGACGGGAGGCAAAGAATGTTGCCCTGCGATCCTTGGCGGCGGAGGGACGTGCGCCAAATAGCTCTCCGCCTGGGGCCCAGCCGCCACTACATTTACCCAGTGTGCAGTTAGGGAGATATAGCGTCCCTGGCCGTGCTTACTGGTCCACGTATCTGTGGTTAGGTGGACCTTGCCACAGATGGCGTTGCGCAGTGCACACTTGATTTTATCGGACACTTGTTTGTGCAGGGAAGGCACGGCTCTCTTGGAGAAGTAGTGGCGGCTGGGAACAACATACTGTGGGACAACAAGTGACATGAGCTGTTTGAAGCTGTGTGTGTCCACCAGCCTAAATGACAGCATTTCATAGGCCAGTAGTTTAGAAATGCTGGCATTCAGGGCCAGGGATCGAGGGTGGCTAGGTGAGAATTTACGCTTTCTCTCAAATGTTTGTGAGATGGAGAGCTGAACGCTGCCGTGTGACATGGTTGAGATGCTTGGTGACGCACGTGGTGGTGTTGGTGGTACATCCCATGTTTGCTGGGCGGCAGGTGCCAACATTCCTCCAGAGGCGGAGGAAGAGGCCGAGGCGGCGGCAGCAGCAGCAGAAGAGGCCGAGGCGGCAGCAGCAGAAGAGGTAGCAGGGGGAGCTCGAGTGACTTCCTTGTTTTTAAGGTGTTTACTCCACTGCAGTTCATGCTTTGCATGCAGGTGCCTGGTCATGCAGGTTGTGCTAAGGTTCAGAACGTTAATGCCTCGCTTCAGGCTCTGATGGCACAGCGTGCAAACCACTCGGGTCTTGTCGTCAGCACATTGTTTGAAGAAGTGCCATGCCAGGGAACTCCTTGAAGCTGCCTTTGGGGTGCTCGGTCCCAGATGGCGGCGGTCAGTAGCAGGCGGAGTCTCTTGGCGGCGGGTGTTCTGATTTTGCCCACTGCTCCCTCTTTTGCTACGCTGTTGGCTCGGTCTCACCACTGCCTCTTCCTCCGAACTGTGAAAGTCAGTGGCACGACCTTCATTCCATGTGGGGTCTAGGACCTCATCGTCCCCTGCATCGTCTTCCACCCAGTCTTGATCCCTGACCTCCTGTTCAGTCTGCACACTGCATAAAGACGCAGCAGTTGGCACCTGTGTTTCGTCATCATCAGAGACGTGCTGAGGTGGTATTCCCATGTCCTCATCATCAGGAAAAATAAGTGGTTGTGCGTTTGTGCATTCTATCTCTTCCACCCCTGGGGAAGGGCTAGGTGGATGCCCTTGGGAAACCCTGGCAGCAGAGTCTTCAAACAGCATAAGAGACTGCTGCATAACTTGAGGCTCAGACAGTTTCCCTGATATGCATGGGGGTGATGTGACAGACTGATGGGCTTGGTTTTCATGCGCCATCTGTGCGCTTTCTGCAGAAGACTGGGTGGGAGATAATGTGAACGTGCTGGATCCACTGTCGGCCACCCAATTGACTAATGCCTGTACCTGCTCAGGCCTTACCATCCTTAGAACGGCATTGGGCCCCACCAAATATCGCTGTAAATTCTGCTGGCTACTGGGACCTGAGGTAGTTGGTTCACTAGGACGTGTGGCTGTGGCAGAACGGCCACGTCCTCTCCCAGCACCAGAGGGTCCACTAACACCACCACGACCATGTCCACGTCCGCGTCCGCGTCCCTTATTAGATGTTTTCCTCATTGTTCCCGTTCACCACAATTTTGAGAATGGCAAATTTGGGAATGCTTTTTCAACCCAGAACAAAATGTCTGCTTTTACGGTCACTACAAATAACTTGACCAGCTAAAACTGTGCAGATTTGGTTGAATAGAGATGTGAGACCTGTTTTTTTTTGCGCTGTGTGACATTTATAGGTTTAATCACAGAATGACACTTCTATCAGCACGCTAGCGTGTGTCTTAGGTTTTTCTGAATGACACTATCAATACCTTCAATGTAAGATTTTCTTTTTGGGATAGATTTCAAGTAGGCCTCAAATACCACAAACTAGTTATTTTGAGAATGGCAAATTTGGGAATGCTTTTTCAACCCAGAACAAAAAGTCTGCTTTTACGGTCACTACAAATAACTTGACCAGCTAAAACTGTGCAGATTTGGTTGAATAGAGATGTGAGACCTGTTTTTTTTTTGCGCTGTGTGACAGTTATAGGTTTAATCACAGAATGACACTTCTATCAGCACGCTAGCGTGTGTCTTAGGTTTTTCTGAATGACACTATCAATACCTTCAATGTAAGATTTTCTTTTTGGGATAGATTTCAAGTAGGCCTCAAATACCACAAACTAGTTATTTTCAGAATGGCAAATTTGGGAATGCTTTTTCAACCCAGAACAAAAAGTCTGCTTTTACGGTCACTACAAATAACTTGACCAGCTAAAACTGTGCAGATTTGGTTGAATGGAAATGTCAGGTCTATTTTTTAGGCGCTGGGTGACAGGCTCAACTTGCCCCTGATGTAATATATGGCCAAAAAATAACCACACTGTTGATGGTTAAATGCACTTGGGTGACACAGGCTCAGCCTGCAGCTGATGTAGTATATGGCCAAAAAATAATCAGACTGTTGATGGTTAAATGCACTTGGGTGACACAGGCTCAGCCTGCAGCTGATGTAGTATATGGCCAAAAAATAACCAGACTGTTGATGGTTAAATGCACTTCGGTGACACAGGCTCAGCCTGCAGCTGATGTAGGATATAGCACAAAATAACCACACTATCGATGGTTAAATACACTTGGTGATAGCTCGTGCTGGCGCACCACAAGTCACAAAATGGCCGCCTATCACCCCAGAAAAAAAGTGATCTAAAAACGCTCTGGGCAGCCTCAAAAAAGTGAGCAAGTCAATAATAGCACTTCAATGATCCACAGCTGCAGATCGATCACAGAATGAAGTCTTTTGGAGGAGTTAATCTGCCTAATCTCGCCCTAACGTCGCAGCTGCAACCTCTCCCTATACTGATCATAGCAGAGTGACATGCGGCGCTACGTGACTCCAGCTTAAATAGAGGCTGGGTCACATGGTAGTAGGCATGGCTGTGATGGCCTCTTGGGCCAAGTAGTATGACGCTTGTTGATTGGCTGCTTTGCAGCCTTTCAAAAAGCGCCAAGAAAGCGCCGAACACCGAACCCCGAACCCGAACTATACAGTTCGGGTTCGCTCATCCCTAGTTATTTGCGCTAAAAGCGTTTCTTGTCATATTTCTAGAGAAAAAGAGAAAAATACACGCCACTCACATTTGGTGTTATTTGCTGTAAAACCATTTATTGTCATATTTCTAGAGAAAAAGAGAAAAATACACGCCGTTCAAATTTGGTGTTCTTTGCTATAAAACCATTTATAGTCAGTTCACTACAATACGAGAAAAATATACACTGTTCATATTTGGTGTTATTTGCTCTAAAAACATTTATTGTCATTTTTCCATAGAAAAAGAGAAAAATACACGCCATTCACATTTGGTGTTATTTGCGGTAAAACCATTTATTGTCATATTTCTAGAGAAAAAGAGTAAAATACACGCGGTTCACATTTAGTGTTATTTGCGCTATAAGCGTTTCTTGTCATATTTCTAGAGAAAAAGAGAAAAATATACGCCTTTCACTTTCAGTGTTATTTGCTGTAAAACCATTTATTGTCATATTTCTAAAGAAGAGAGTCCCAAGCCATCATTTCTTTGTGAAAAAGGCAGTACCAGGCCTGCACACACATGTAGAACAGAAGGTGGGTCCGTCCTTGAGCCTGTCGGTGTCCGCAAGAGTGCACAGCAGCGCCGACATGTGGAGCTTTAACTACTGTCAGGGACAATACATGTCCTTTATGGCCCACTGGGTGAATGTGGTATCTGCACAGCCACACCAGCAACTTGGACAGGTCATGCCACTTCCTCCTCCACCTTGTCACGCCGTTGGTCAATGTCCGCCTCTGCCTCCTCATCATCCACCATGTCCTCAGCCTCCACTGCAGGGACAAGTCACAGTGCCCCTCCAGCATACCACATGTGCATGGCTCGGCGGTGTCACGCTGTTCTGTATCTGGTTTGCCTTGGCGAACGGAATCACACAGGGGAGGAACTGCTCCGTGTGATGCATCAAGAAATCGAATCATGGCTTTCTCCCCGACAACTCAAAATCAGAACTATGGTGACCGAAAATGGGAAGAACATGGTGTCAGTGCTGAATCAAGGAAGGCTGAGCCTTGTGCCCTGCATGGCACACGTGTTCAATTTTGTTGTCCAGCGGTTCCTGAAGTCTTCCACCCATCTGCAAGACATCTTAAAAATGGCCAGGAAACTTTGCATGCGCTTCAGACACTCGTATACCGCAAAGCACACCCTCCTATTGTTGTAGTGGCAGAACGACATCCCTCAACATAGGCTGATCTGCGACATTTCCACCCGTTGGAATTCCACCCTCCATATGTTCGACTATACGAACAGAGAAAGGCCATCAACGATTTCTTGATGAATCAAGCGGATAGGAGTACTCCACTGTGTAACTTTGATTTCAGCCACTGGCAGCTCATGTGTGACACCTGCTGTTTTCTCTTGCCCTTTGAGGATGCCATGCTATTTGTCAGTCGCCAGGACTACGGGATGAACGTCGTCATTCCACTGCTTCATGTCCTGGAACAGATGGTGGTAACAATGGCTGGTTAGGGGACAAGAGAAGTGGCGCCTCGATTTTATGGCCACATGAGCCCTGTGGGGGCTGTACTGGAGGAGGGGATGGAGGACATTGGAGCACAGACAATGTGTAGCCAAATAGGTGGTTTTTCTACTCATCTGACAGGACAGGAGGAGCAGGAGCAGCCAGAGGGGCTACAGGACGATATGGAAGACGAGACAGAGACCCGGACACACTGTGGCAGTATGCAGTGCAGATGGAGGCAGGGAGTCCCTCTGAGTCACTTGCACAAATGGCCCGCGGCATGCTCACTTGCTTGCGTAGTGACAGCCGAATTGTCACTATTCACCAGGGGGGTGACTTCTGGCTCTCCACCTTGTTGGACCCTCGTTACCGGTCCAGAATGGGGACCTTTTTTGCACCCACTGAGAGGGAGGACAAACTAACTACTGCAGAAACATCCTATGTAGTGAGTTGGCCGCTGCCTATCGGCCCCATCGTCCATCCTCTCGCAGGTCTGACCGGGGGGGCCCTCTGCACTTACGTTCCACTGCCGTGGCTGCTGGGGAGGGGTGGGGTGGCAGGAGCAGTACCAGCTCCATTAGCAGCAGCCTGAGTCTAGAGTCGCTGCTGAGTAGTTTTCTTCACCAGCATAGTGAAGAAACTACTTTCCAGCAGCAGTAGAAGGTAGACCGGGAGCAGGACCTGAACCAGCAGGTGGTGGCATACTTGGACAGCACCCTGCCAACCCACATTGAAGATTTATTGGAATACTGGGTAGCCAAACTGGATTTGTGGCCACAACTAGCAGAGTTTGCCCTGGAAAAGCTATCCTGCCCGGCTAGTAGTGTAGCATTAGAGCAGGTGTTTAGTGCGGCGGTGGCCATAGTTACCCAAGGAGAACTCGCCTGTCCACCCAAAATGTGGAGAGACTGACCTTTGTCAAGATGAATAAGGTGTGGATCAGCCAGGATTTCCAACCACCAATTCCTGATGCATCAGACTAGATCATCCATGGTGCCACACCAACATTTTGATACAAGAGACCGGTTTCCTCTGACTACCTGCCTTAGCTACTACTTTGTTGCTGCAACCCGCCTGATGCCACACATCTTATGCCAAGTGCTCCTTATTTCACCCACTTTCGTCACCAGATAATGGTATTGCCATTCACCGCCCACTCTCTTACCGGGTCACTTTCTGGTCTCCTGATGCAGCTGCTGCTGCCATCTCCAAACTTTGTCACCTTGCCACTCTGTGGTCTCCTCCTCCTGCTGCCACCATCTCCACACTATGTCATCTTGCCACTCTGTGGTCTCTTCCTGCTGCTGCCGCCATCTGCACTCTATGTCACCTTGCCACTCTATTTTATCCTCCTAAAGCTGCTGCCATCTCCACACTCTGTCACCTTGCCACTCTGTGGTCTCCTCCTGCTGCTGCCATCTCCACACTATGTCACCTTGCCACTCTGTGGTCTCCTCCTGCTGCTGCCATCTCCACACTATGTCACCTTGAAACGCTGTGGTCTCGTCCTGCTGCTACTGCCGCCATCTCCACACTATGTCACCTTGCCACTCTGTGGGATCCTGCTGCTGCCATCTCCACACTATGTCACCTTGCCACTCTGTGTTATCTTGCTGATGCCATCTCTACACTATGTCAACTTGCCACTCTGTTGTCTCCTCATGCTGCTGCTGCCATCTACACACTATGTCAACTTGCCACTCTGTGATCTCCTCATGCTGCTGCTGCTGCTACTGCCATCTCCACACTATGTCACCTTGCCACTCTGTGGTCTCCTCATGCTGCTGCCATATCCACACTATGTCACCTTGCCACTCAGTGGCCTCATCATACTGCTGTCATCTACAGACTCTGTCATTGTGCCACTCGGTGGCCTTCTCATAATGCTGCTGCTGCATTCGCCACCTCAAGTCTCGGTCATTGTGCCACTCTGTGCCCTCCTCATACTGCTGGCAACTCCAGACTCTGTCACTGTGTCATTCGATGGCCTCCTCATACTGCTTCCACCTCCAGACCCTTCCATTGGACTACTCTGTGGTCTCCTCATGCTGCTTACACCTCACCACTATGTCATAGGTTCCCTTTGTGGACTTCTTATTCTGTTCCCACCATCCCCACTTCATGACTGGTCCACTATTTTGGCTTAAGGCCTGGCTGACATCATGATTTATTTGACCTTTCTTCTGATCTCTCAGAAGGAAGGAAAAATGAGATGCACAACGGATCCTGTCTGTGTAGCAGCTGTAAGGCCTGTATGGTCCCATCAGAATTGGCTTATGATTTGGTAGCCAAACGCAGAAGTGGGTACAAAACACAGAAGACATGCAAATATTCCATTCATGTGTCAACTCTTTAGATCCACTCCTGTTTTCTTTTTGGGCATTATCAATACTGATGGATTATTGAGCAAATACTGACCGAGTGAAGGCGAATGCTCCACAGACAGAATCCATTTTTTGTGAGTTATTGTTCTGACGGATCAGAGGAAGGGCAAATTAATCAGTGACGTCAACACAAACTTACTGCTGACACCCTCTCCACTTTCTCATGGGGCTCTACTTGTATAAGCGTTTAATAGAACAGGTTCTGTAGACATGTGGAATCAGCTGACGAGGGTGTAAAAGGAGTGCGCTTCTTCTTGACACTAACATGGACCTGTAAGGCTGAGTTCATACTTGAGTGATTTGGTCAGTTTTGGCGAATTTAAGTATACTTTATAATAATTTTAATCAAGTTTTGGTTCAATTTAATATGAAATATTTAATGAATTTACTAATAAAAATTACATGTTGCCTAAGACAGGAGAGAATCGGCCAGTCTTCTGTTTATTCAACAACGTGGTGTTGCGATGGAGAAAGCATGCCAAGAAAACAATTCCTCTCCACTTGGAGAGAAATCATGTCAAGATTGCTGCAAGTGCGCTATTGGCTGCTCATCGACCAAGATACTTCTGGGGAAAAGACAAAGCTTCAAGATAGCTTGGAGCCCGGAAGAGTTGCAAAGTTAGTCAAGATTCAAACCAACCAACCAGGCCCCGGTCTCATCGTCCGGTGAAAACTTCACGGGTTCCCAGTCATCATGGAAATGAAAAGGAGAGCATCCTGTGGTGCACAGAGATGGAGAGGGTCTTTGGATTCTCCCTGCGCTATACATACGTCTCAGAAATAGACCAACAGCATCTCCTTTGAAGGTCATGGAGTATCCCGGTCATCCGACATCCATTCGCCCCGCTGAAAGATTATTTTGAAAGTGTGTAGAAGCCACACAGGGCCCTCACGCTGCGGATTTATCATGGAGACACCGGATTTTACAATATTACATTATTATTTTGTGCTCTAGCAATACTGATGCATTATTGAGCAAATGCTGACCGAGTGAAGGCAGATGCTCCACACAGGATCTGTTTTTTGTGGATTATTGTTTTGACGGATCAGAGGAAGGGCAAAATAATCAGTGACGTCAGCACAAACTTACTGCTGACACCCTCTCCACTCTGTCGGGGGGCTCTACTTGTATAAGCGCTTAATAGAACAGGTTCTGTAGACATCTATGTGGAATCAGCTGACGAGGGTGTAAAAGGAGTGCGCTTCTACTTGACGCTAACATCGACCTATAAGGCTGAGGTAATACTTGAGTTATTTGGTTGGTTTTGGCCCCGTCACTGCGCAAATAATTCACTTGTGCAGTATGATTCTAATAGCGATGCCTGTCATCTGCATGTCAGACTGACTGACAGTATTATTTCACTACCCCAGGACATTCCCTATGCGTGTTACTGCAAGGCACAGTGTTCTACAATCATATAAAGGCTCTATGCAGCCCGGAAATAGCCATTTTTTATTGCGATTCGTTGCAAATTAATTCGGATTTTTGGGAAATTTGCTCATCTCTAACCATAATGAATAACTGGATACAGGCAGGTGCTACACATTTATCTCTCAAGATATATTTACTGTTCATAAAGGTCTGAAACATCAGGTTATTCAGTATGGTAAATGACTATTTACAATGCATCAGCCACATTAACTGAATAGCAAACAAGAATGAAAGAAAAGCTGTTGATTTTCTTCTAAACTATCTGTTATTAAGTTGGCAGTCCATGACCACCTCCACTCCCCCTCTCCAGTAGGCAGGGCCGCCACATCTCTTATCCCACTCCGACACTCTCGGCAGTGGAGACTCACAGTTCCTTTCCCTCCACCCAGGGGGCCAGGCCACTGGAGTAGCTCTGCCCCTCGATTCAGGATGTGGTTAGATTTTTCTCAGCTAGGCCTCTCCCCATCTACAGCACTTAAAAGGGCCATCGTGCACACACCGTAATCTGCACCAACCAATGACTCGCCACCTTGGGATACTTAGAGAACCTTCCACTATGGGAGGGTAAGGGAGCAATAGCTTTTAGTTTGCTAATTCCCTGCAAAGATGTGCTGCTCTAAGTTTCTTTACCTGTGTATCAAATTTTGCCTATTTTCCCGATTTGATCCTTTACTGCCTGACCTGACTTCTGTATGAACTTTGTTCTGACCCATAGCTCCCTGCCCTTCCCTCAAACTGTTTATTGGATTGCACATACTCTGCCTTCCCTGACCTCAGCCTGACTACAGTTTTGCCTGATCCTTTTGTGTTCTACACTGATGTCTCTTGAACCATGTGAACAGAAGCTACTCCTAGAGGTAGCAGCCTGTGGTTCCCCTGCAGTAAAGTCCAGATCCCTGTAATAATACCAGCGGAGGGGGGGGCACTTAAATAACGACCTTGATAGTAGACCGAAGCCAAACCTGTTCAAGTCACACAGTAGGTCCACACCATTTGCATAACAGTGTGTGAGGATGAATGATCTTGCTAACTGTACAGTATTTTCTCCCCATATAATATAATGATTGTTGTTATAATGATAAGTGATGAGCAGCAGGGGAAATATTTGAATTCACAATATTTTGCGAATATTTGGTAGAATATTCGTCATATATTCACGAATTCGAGATTATTTTCTTGATCACGAAAAATTGGCAATGTAATATTCGCGTAATGCGCGCAAAATACAGGCGTGGGTCACTATCGCTACATTGACTGGAGAAAATGGTTGGCACAGCAGAACTTTACAATAGCTTTAAATGCAGATAGAGTGCTCCAATATATTCGCGATTGCGAAATCGGCACTAATGTTGCGAATATTTTGCCGCAGTACATTCACTGCACTATGTATATATGTATGTAACACAGATCCTTCCCATAACAGTGTCATCCATGGATCCCCCCATAACAGTGTCATCTACAGATTCTCCCTATAACAGTGTCACCCACAGATCCCCCCATAACAGTGTCACCCACAGATCCCCCCCATAACAGCGTCATCCACAGATCCCCCCATAACAGTGCGTCATTTACAGATCCCCTCCATAACAGTGTCAACCACAGATCCCCCATAATAGTGTCATCCACAGACCACCATCAGTTCAATACTCACCAAAAGCAAACCTTTTGGTTCTAAATCATTTTTTTCTTATTTTTCTCCTTAAAAGCATAGGTGTGTCTCATGGGCAGGTGTGTTTTATAGGGTGAAAAATAGGGTAATTAACTGCCAAGCATCACGCATCAATTGTCCTGCTTTACATAATTGCTACTGATATTATCCACATTGCTCTTTTCTTCATAGAGAAGAAATCATGTAAAATGGTCAGTGGTAATTAAGTCTATGACACCTCAAGGTTTTCACAGGAATTCACTTGTACTCAGAGCTAAGAGTGATGATAATTAATTAGAGCTCTTTGAAGGACTATGAGTTACAAATGTAATAACTGGCTATATATGTGGGGAATTGTATTTTAATGGACATATTTGTTACAGATGGGCCTTAGTAGTTGCATCATCAGATTATATCAGTCTATATTGTGGTACACAAAATTCGTATGAACATTTTCACTTTAGCACTGCCTGGAGGTGAGGTCTTTTTTGAGTGGAGAATTTGACAAGACCAGGAAATATACCAGAAAACTAAATTATTAAGGATCAGTAAATTGATTCTACAAGTGCAGCGTCCCACTAATGAACGTGTGCACTGCCAAGTTGTTGTATTGTATACTGCATATATTTACTTCTTAATCCCTGTTAACAGGCTGTTAGGGTGCACTACATCACATCCACCACTATATGGGGATAGCACTAGTAACATAGTAACATAGTACATAAGGCCGAAAAAAGACATTTGTCCATCCAGTTCGACCTGTCATCCTGCATATACCTCAGTTCAGGCCTAGTTAGTGAGTTGAGATGAGGAGTAGGAGTTGAAGGAGTGAGAGTGCAGCTGCTTGCTGTCCTTAGTGAAAGTCAGAGTTCAAGTAAGAAAGAGTGGATAAAGACACAAAGGACAACAGCCATTTTACCAGGCTTTGAGGACCTTTGTGACCAGGGGAAGGATTCATTAGCCTCCGACAACCTCACCAATTTCTACTGGCAGGAAAGGAACGGGAAGATAGGACCACCTACCAGTAAGGACAATTTCATAACTTGAATTCATGACATCCCTTTTTACAAAAAGCCTGTTACCTGGGATTACAATTTATTACCTCTGCATACAAGAGAGACTGTGTTATCTGTGAATGTCATTGCTACTGAGAACCAGCAAAAGAGTAAAAGTTGTGAGTTGGATTTAACTGCTGTCTTACTCCTTATTTCAACTACTACTCTCACCATTGTTGTACCGCAACGGTACTGGCGTCACGACTAACGTCCCGTAAGCCATAAGCACATAAAGCCAAGTTGCTACCAAGGGCACCTCAGAAATCATCATCTGGCCTGTGTCCCTTATATCAGAGTGTGCCCCGGAGAATCCAGTGCTGTTCTCCTCTTCACTGCACTGCTGGCCCAGGAAGGCATCTGCTAAACGTGAGTACCCGATGAACTGTTGTACCCTTTCGGCCCACCGTGAACCTCACGTGTTCTCCCCTGTGGACCGGCACATTGCACAAGTTTGTGGTTCGTCCCAAATTTCTCAAAAATTTTGAACTGACAAGAAACTTAGTACCCACCCAGAGGTCTCCCAAGGCCTTGCCACTAGAAAAGTTGTTTCTATTTCCTTTACCCTGATAAAGGGCTTTTGTTCTGAAAGAGTTATTTGTAAATGTGAGGCTGGCTTTGCCATTATCCGAGTTTTGCTATAAAAGCATGTTTAAAAGACTTTAAGGCACGCCATTAGAGTTGAGCGAACACCTGGATGTTCGGGTTCGAGAAGTTCGGCCGAACTTCCTGGAAATGTTTGGGTTCGGGATCCGAACTCGACCCGATTTTCGCCCCGAACCCGAACCCCATTGAAGTCAATGGGGACCCGAACTTTTCGGCACTAAAAAGGCTGTAAAATAGCCCAGTAAAGGGCTAGAGGGCTGCAAAAGGCAGTAAAATGTAGGTAAATCCCCTGCAAACAAATGTGGATAGGGAAATGAATTAAAATTAAAATAAAATAAATTAAAATTAACCAATATCAATTGAAGAGATGTCTCATGGCAGAGAATCAGGCTTCATGTCATAGCAGAGAATCAGGCTTCATGTCACCCACCACTGGAACAGGCCATTGTCAGATATTTAGGCCCCGGCACCCAGACAGAGGAGAGAGGTCCCATAGCAGAGAATCAGGCTTCATGTCATAGCAGAGAATCAGGCTTCAAGTCACAGCAGAGAATCAGGCTTCATGTCATAGCAGAGAATCAGGCTTCACGTCACCCACCACTGGAGCAGGCCATTGTCAGATATTTAGGCCCCGGCACCCAGACAGAGGAGAGAGGTCCCATAGCAGAGAATCAGGCTTCATGTCATAGCAGAGAATCAGGCTTCAAGTCATAACAGAGAATCAGGCTTCATGTCATAGCAGAGAATCAGGCTTCATGTCATAGCAGAGAATCAGGCTTCACGTCACCCACAACTGGAACAGGCCAATGTCAGATATTTAGGCCCCGGCACCCAGACAGAGGAGAGAGGCCCCATAGCAGAGAATCAGGCTTCATGTCATAGCAGAGAATCAGGCTTCATGTCATAGCAGAGAATCAGGCTTCAAGTCATAGCAGAGAATCAGGCTTCATGTCATAGCAGAGAATCGGGCTTCACGTCACCCACCACTGGAACAGGCCATTGTCAGATATTTAGGCCCCGGCACCCAGACAGAGGAGAGAGGTCCCATAGCAGAGAATCAGGCTTCATGTCATAGCAGAGAATCAGGCTTCATGGCATAGCAGAGAATCAGGCTTCACGTCACCCACCACTGGAACAGGCCACTGTCAGATATTTTTAGGCCCCGGCACCCAGACAGAGGAGAGAGGTCCCATAGCAGAGAATCAGGCTTCATGTCATAGCAGAAAATCAGGCTTCGTGTCATAGAAGAGAATCAGGCTTCATGTCATAGCAGAGAATCAGGCTTCACGTCACCCACCACTGGAACAGGCCATTGTCAGATATTTAGGCCCCGCCACCCAGACAGAGGAGAGAGGTCCCATAGCAGAGAATCAGGCTTCATGTCACCCACCACTGGAACAGGCCATTGTCAGATATTTTTAGGCCCCGGCACCCAGACAGAGGAGAGAGGTCCCATAGCAGAGAATGAGGCTTCATGTCATAGCAGAGAATCAGGCTTCAAGTCATAGCAGAGAATCAGGCTTCATGTCATAGCAGAGAATCAGGCTTCACGTCACCCACCACTGGAACAGGCCATTGTCAGATATTTAGGCCCCGGCACCCAGACAGAGGAGAGAGGTCCCATAGCAGAGAATCAGGCTTCATGTCATAGCAGAGAATCAGGCTTCAAGTCATAGCAGAGAATCAGGCTTCATGTCACCCACCACTGGAACAGGCCATTGTCAGATATTTAGGCCCCGGCACCCAGACAGAGGAGAGAAGTCCCATAGCAGAGATTCAGGCTTCATGTCACCCAACACTGGAACAGGCCATTGTCAGATATTTTTAGGCCCCGGCACCCAGACAGAGGAGAGAGGTCCCATAGCAGAGAATCAGGCTTCATGTCATAGCAGAGAATCATGCTTCATGTCACCCAACACTGGAGCAGGCCACAGTCAGATATTTTTAGGC